>NC_031985.2:4110313-4230313 GCF_001858045.2 Oreochromis niloticus
AAAGGTACAGTGGCTCACTTAGAACCAACTGCATAGCAACCATAACAACGCATGTATTTTGTGAAAAATCACAAAGATGAAACTCAAAACTTAAAGAGGGATAAGATGAAAACGGTAACAGATATGAAAAAGCTGAATCATTCATGAATAGCCCAATAATTTGTGAACATTTTAAAATTTGAATGGTTGTTCTAGGCGAAAGTATGAGAAAGTAGTTAAGTTTCAAAAAAAGTAAGTTTTAGCAGAATTGCGGAAGTTTCCCATTCATTTCAATGGGACAAATTAAAGGAAAAAAGCTTAATATTTTAAAAAGTATAAGAGCAGAAAATACCAAAAGTCATAGCAGGAATTAGCAAAAATAGCAGAATAGTTTAAAATTTGAACGGTGAAAATCGGCTGAAAATTGTGGAAGTAGTTAACGGACGAAAAAACGGGAGCAACTTGAAGAATAACTAGAAAAATTTGCATTTTCTGCGAAAATGCTGTGTGGATGCCTTAACGCTGAAGCTGTCTGCTGAAAAGCTGAAAAAGATGAAAAGTTGCAAAAAGTTGTATGGTGGTGAAAAAAAATGTCACCCTGAGCAGGATTCGAACCTGGACCTCCTGGGCGCAAGGCGGCTACGCATCTCACTGAGCCAAATTCACTCTCACAAGGTAAGAGATGGAGAGACTGACAATTAGGGTGAAATGAGCAGAAACTGCTGAGAATTGCGCTGATAAGAGGTGAAATGGTTGAAAATTTGGCAGAAAAGAGGTGAATCAGCAGAATTTCTGCAGAAGAGAGGCAAAGAAGGCAGAACGTTGCGCTGAATAGAGGTGAATCAGCAGAATTTCTGCTGAAAAGAGGCAAAACAACCTGTTTCTGCTCAAATTCACCAATCAGAGGTACTGCCTCTGTCTGCTTCATCAGGTGGGTACTTGTATGTATTTCTGCCATGGAGCGTTAACAAAAATCTGAGGTCCATATTAGAAAAGCTGCTAAAATCATAAAACTTGCGCTGAAAAGAGATGAATCAGCAGAGTTTCTGCTGAAAAGTTTTTTTTCTGAAAACAGCCAAAAAAGCTGGAATTTGTGCTGAAAAGGGGTGAAAAAAATGAAAATTTTGCTGAAAAGGGGTGAACAAGCTAAAGTATACCAAATCAAAGTATTTGTGCCAAAACATAGTGTTTCTGCCATATTGTGGTACTACTACATTACAACATGAATACGGATTAAAGATGAAAGAAACTGGCAACAAATTCCTCCACTACAAACCAGTCTGATACCACTTCTTTGCAGTGTTCACATTTACTAAGGCACTACCCAAAAGGCGCCACAAGAGGGCACTCCAACACAAGAGATGAGGTGAATGAGCAGAATTTCTGCTGAAAAGAGGCAGAAGGTTCTGTATGTAGAAAAAGAAACACTGTTGAACCATGTGTGAAATAAATAAAGAAATGAAATGAAAGAACAACCTGGTTCTGCTCAAATTCACCAATCAGAGGTACTGCCTCAGTCTGCTTCATCAGGCTGTGTACTTGTTTCTGCCATGGAGCGTTAACAAGAATCTGAGGTCCATATTAGAAAAGCTGCTAAAATCATAAAACTTTGCAGAATTGTAATAAATTAGCAATATAAATTACAGGTCTGTGATAGTATATAAATTTGTAGTGAAAAAAAAAAAAACGTGGACCAAGGTGGGATTCAACCCACGACCTTTGAGCTGCAGAGCCGTGTCATTACTGATTGCGCCACCTGGAAAGGGGGCGGCGGTCTGAAAGACAGATACTTGGGCAGTCAGAAAATAGATCGCGGTGAGAGGCGAAAAACGCCGTTTTTTCGAGTTACAAAACGTCGTGTAACTCAAAAACTAGGAGGGCTAGCAGCATAATTCTTGTACTGGGTAAATCAGCGGACTTTGGTGTATTTTGACTGTGATTTTCATAGCTCGTTCTGCCTCCGTCGCGGAGATATGACGAGAGAAGAAACGGCTTCATTTCCAGAGTTTGAAGACTGAGAGAAGGACAGATTTCCACCCCTCAAACAAACGTAATTCATTGCTCAACGGTAAGATGATTGTAAAAACTGCTTCCACTGTGAGTGTCAGCAGTGTCTGAAGATATATTGGCACAAGCCTCATGTCCTAAATTTGCTTTGTTAAAGAGATATGGCGATTTTAAAATGCCTCCCGTTTCAGAATTTCAGCTCTGAATTTCAAAACCTCCCCATAGACTTTGAATGGGGAGTATTGAGACCTTGTGTCACTCCGAGGCAAATTGCGAAAAAACGGTAAATCTCACAATAAAGATAGTGACATTGTCTGAAAGCCAGCAAAAATACCTACGTTTTGATGTATAATTTGTGGGGGTTGAGTGGAAATTGAGCGAGTAGCAAGAAGTTGTTTAGACATGAAGAGAAAATTCAGAACGGACCAGCACTCACTCTGACTTAATTGCATAGCAACCATAGCAACGCATGTATTTTCTGAAAAATCACAATTTTGCAACTGAAAACTTAAAGAGAGATAAGATTAAAACGGTAGAAGATCTGAAAAAGCTGAATCAGACAGGAATAGCCCAATAATCTGAGAACATTTTAAAGTTTGAATGGAGTTTCTAGGTGAAAGCATGAGAACGTAGTTAAGTTTGAAAGACAAGCAAGTTTTAGCAGAATTGTGGAAGTTTCCCATTCATTTCAATGGGACAAATTAAAGGAAAAAAGTGTAATATTTTAAAAAGTATAAGAGTAATAAACACCAAAAGTCATAGCTGGAATTAGCAGAAAGGGCAGAACAGTTTAGAGTTTGAACTGAGAAAATCGGCTGAAAACTGGAGGAGTAGTTAAGTGCCGAAAAACGTACGGAAGCAACAGGAATAATAAAGAATAAAGAGAAACAGGAAAACAATAGTGTGGAAGCCCTTTAGGGCATCCACACAACTAGAAAAATTCCTGCGAAAATGCAGTGTGGATGCTTTAAAGCTGAAGCTGTCTGCTGAAACTAGCTGAAAAAGCTGAAAAGTTGCAGAAATTGTAAAAACTTTGCAGAAGCAAAGGAACTTTGCTAAAATGTAGTAACTTAGCAGAACTGCAATATCTTAGAGGAAACATAATACTTGGCAGAAATACAATAGCATAGCAGAACTTAGCAGAAACATTGTAACTTACCAGAAACACGATAACTTCTCAAAAATACAAGAATTTAGGAGAAATAGTATAAGATAACAGAAAGAATATATTTAGCCAAACATTCTTAAACATTACAGAAATACTATGATTTAGAGAAACAGTACAACATAGCAAAAATGCTGTAATTTGACAGAAATACTACATTTGGCAGAAATACTATGTTTCAGCACAAATACACTGGTTTAGCACAAATATTTTAACATAGCAGAAATACAATTATATAGCAGAAATGCTATATTTAGAAAGAAAAATATAATATAGTAGAAATACTATGATTTAGCAGAAATACTGTAATCAGCACATATACTGTAACATGACATAAATTCCTCCACTTAGTAGTAATTCTATAACATAACACAAATGTTATGATTTGGCACAAAAACCATAATTTGGCAAAATACTATGATTTAGCAGAAATACTATGATTGAGCAGAAGTACTAAGATGTAGTAAAAGTACTATGATTTAAGAGAAATACAATTATGGAGGAGTAATACTTTAAAATGGGAGAAATATTGATACACACACACATACACAGAGCCTAAAGGGAACAGTATTTGTGCGATGGAGTGTTAAGAAGAAACTGAGGTCCATATTAGAAAAGCTGGTAAAAAGTTTTCAGAATTGTAATAAATGATGAATATGAATTAGTGGTCTGTGATAGTGTATTAATTTGTAGGGCAAAAAAGATGTTGACCAAGGTGGACTTGAACCCACGACCTTTGGGTTGCAGACCCGTGTCATTACCAGCTGCGCCACTGGGAAAGACAGTGAGCTCTTGGGAAACAGGGTGATGAGCAGTCAGAATTAGATCGCGGTGAGAGGCGAAGAATGCCATTTTTTGGAGTTACAAAACGTCGTGTAACTCAAAAGCTAGGTGGACTAGAAGCATAATTCTTGTACTGAGTGAATCAGCGGACTTTGGTGTACTTTGACTGCGATTTTCATTGCTCTTTGTACATCCGACGCAGAGATATGACGAGAGAAGAAAGGGCAGACCTCAGATATGATTGGCTGGCTGGGAAGCCGTGCAGGCCCTGATATGTAAATTTGAATGTCTCAGTCCTCAGAGGATTGGCTGCCTGGGGACCTGGCAGAAATATATAGTAATAGTATGATTAAGCATAAATACTACATTTAGCAGAAATACTGTATTAAGCACAAATCCTATAAAAAGCAAAAATACTATATTAAGCACAAATCCTATAAAAAGCAGAAATACTATACTATGATTTGGTAGAAAAACTATAATTAATCAGAAATACTATATTTGGCAGAAATACTATATTTAGCACAAATCTTGTAAAATAGCAGAAATAGTATGATTCAGCACAATAGTAATAACTTAAACAGAAAAATTGGAAAAGCAAAATGGACAGCTGAAAAAATGCTAATCATGCTAAGGATCCTTCAAATGTACTTGTTAAATGAAAAAAAAAAAACTCAGCAAAAAAAAGTATAACAGTCACACAATCACAAATATGGACACCTATGGAAACACACATGTACAGAGAGACACACAGGATCAAATTCAGTCAACCAGTCTAAATATATTGAATTTGAATCTTACAATGAGATCATCCCATAAAAAGGCTTGCTTTCTCTCTCTCTCTCTCTCTCTCTCTCTGTCACACACACACACACACACACACACACACACACAGAGGGAGAGAGAAGAAACTTTCTAGGTCAGTCAAGCAGCCTGGGAGCTGCTGAATTTGAATCCACCAATCAGAGAGGCTGTGTACTTTTTCCCGCCAAAACAGGTGCAGCCGTTTTCACGTATTTGTGCCAAAACATAGTGTTTCTGCCATATTGTGGTACTACTACATTACAACATGAATACGGATTAAAGATGAAAGAAACTGGCACCAAATTCCTCCACTACAAACCAGTCTGATACCACTTCTTTGCAGTGTTCACGTTTACTAAGGCACTACCCAAAAGGCGCCACAAGAGGGCACTCCAACACAAGAGATGACCTATGTACACTGATGCACTTAGTAACAGTCAGCCTCCTTGAATTGGCAGAAATACTGTGATTTAGTAGTAATACTATAACATAGTATGTTTTTGCACTACTCATTTGTAGTGAAAAAAATTAGCAATATAAATTACAGGTCTGTGAAAGTGTATAAATTTGTAGTGAAAAAATTTTTTTAACCAAGGTGGGATTGAACCCCCGACCTTTGAGCTGCAGAGCCGTGTCATTACTGATTGCGCCACCTGGAAAGGGTGCGGGCGGCTGAAAAACAAAGACATGAGCAATCAGAAATAAAAGCGATTTCTGTTGAAAACACCTGCAAAAGCTGGGATTTGTGCTGAAAAGGGGTGAAAAAAATGAAAATTTTGCTGAAAAGGGGTGAAGAAGCTAAAGTATACCAAATCAAAGTATTTGTGCCAAAACATACACTCAAAGTATTTGTCCATATTAGAAAAGCTGCTAAAATCATAAAACTTTGCAGAATTGTAATAAATGATGAATATGAATTACTTGTCTGTGGTAGTGTATTAATTTCTAGGGAAAAAAAAAATGTTGACCAAGGTGGAATTGAACCCGTGATCTTTAGGCTGCCGACCGGCGTCATTACCAACTGTGCCACTGGGAAAGAGAGCAGCAGTTTGGAAAACGGGGAGATGAACTGTCAGATTTAGATCGCGGTGGGAGGCGAAAAACGCCGATTTTTGGAGTTACAAAACGTCATGTAACTCCAAAACTAGGTGGGATAGAAGCATAATTCTTGTACTGGGTAAATCAGCGTACTTTGGTGTACTTTGACTGTGATTTGCATTGCTCTTTGTACATCTGTCGCTGAGATATGACGAGAGAAGAAAGGGCAGACGTCAGATATGATTGGCTGGCTGGGAAGCCGTGCAGGCCCTGATATGTAAATTTTATATGTATCAGTCCTCACAGAGGATTAGCTGCCTGGGGACCTGGCAGAAATTTATACAAATAGTATGATTAAGCATAAATACTACATTTAGTAGAAATACTATGTTTTAGCACAAATACTATAAAATGGCAGAAATACTATAATTAAGCAGAAATACTATATTTGGCAGAAACACTATATTTAGTACAAATCTTATAAAATAGCAGAAATAGTATGATTTAGCAGAAATGCTGTATTTAGCACAAATACTGAAAAGCAGCAGAAATGCTATGACTTAGCACAACAGTAATAACTTATAGAAAAATTGGAAAAGCAAAATGGACAGCTGGAAAAATCCTGAACATGCTAAGGGTCCCTCAAATCTAATTGTTAATTGAAAAAAAAAAAATCAGCAAAAAAAGTATAACAGTCACACAATCACAAATATGGACACGTATTGAAACACACATGCACAGAGAGACACACACAGGACCAAATTCAGTCAACCAGTTTAAATATATTGAATTTAAATGATATAATAAGATGCTCCCATCAAAAGGCTCTCTCTCGCTCTCTCTCTCGCTCTCTCACACACACACACACACACACACACACACACACACACACACACACAGAGCCTAAAGGGAACAGTATTTGTGCCATGGAGTGTTAACAAGAATCTGAGGTCCATATTACAAAAGCTGCTAAAATCATAAAAGGTTGCAGAATTGTAATAAATGATGAATATGAATTAGTGGTCTGTGATAGTGTATTAATTTGTAGGGAAAAAACACATGTTGCCCAAGGTGTAATTGAACCCACGACCTTTGGGTTGCAGACCTGTGTCATTACCAACTGCGCCACTGGGAAAGAGAGCGAGCGCCTGGAAAACAGGGTGATGAGCAGTCAGAATCAGATTGCGGTGAGAGGCGAAAAACGCCGTTTTTTGCAGTTACAAAACGTCGTGTAACTCAAAAACTAGGTGGACTAGAAGCATAATTCTTGTACTGGGTGAATCAGCGGACTTTGGTGTACTTTGACTGTGATTTGCATTGCTCTTTGTACATCTGTCGCTGAGATATGACGAGAGAAGAAAGGGCAGACCTCAGATATGATTGGCTGGCTGGGAAGCCGTGCAGGCCCTGATATGTATTTGTATGTATCAGTCCTCACAGAGGATTAGCTGCCTGGGGACCTGGCAGAAATATATAGAAATAGTATGATTAAGCATAAATACTACATTTTTTAGAAAAACTATATTAAGCACAAATCCTATAAAAAGCAGAAATAATATATTAAGCAATATAAATATCCTCTAAAAATCCTATAAAAAGCAGTAAAACTGTACTATGATTTGGTAGAAAAACCCTAAATAATCAAAAATACTAAATTTGGCAGAAATAGCAGAAACACTATATTTAGCACAAATCTTATGAAATAGCAGAAATAGTATGATTTAGCAGAAAAGCTGTATTTAGCTCAAATCTCATGAAATGGCAGAAATAGTATAATTTAGCAGAAATGCTGTATTTAGCAGAAATTCTGAAAAGCAGCAGAAAAGCTATGACTTAGCACAACAGTAATAACTTAAATGGAAAATTTGGAAAAGCAAAATGGACAGCTGAAAAAATCCTGAACATGCTAAGGGTCCCTCAAATGTAATTGTGAAATGAAAAAAAAAATCAGCAAAAAAACAGTATAACAGTCACACAATCACAAATATGGACACATATGGAAACACACATGCACAGAGAGACACACACAGGATCAAATTCAGTCAACCAGTCTAAATATATTGAATCTAAATCATACAATAAGATGCTCCCATAAAAACTCTCTCTCGCCCTCTCTTTCTCTCTCTCTCTGTCACACACACACACACACACACACACACACACACACAGGGAGAGAGAAGCAAGTTTCTAGGTCAGTCAAGCAGCCTGGGAGCTGCTGAATTTGAATCCACCAATCAGAGAGGCTGTGTGCTTTTTCCCGCCAAAACAGGTGCACGCAGCACAGAGAGACACAGGATTTTTGCAGTCTATTTCTCATAGTGAGGACTCCCCTCAAACAAATGACCATAATTTCCTAACCGTAGGGGCTAGAACGGTCATTCTTACACCGTTTTGTTCAGAAGAGATGGGGGAATCTTAAAGTGTTGACAATTTATCATTAAAATATGAATTATTAAAGATATTTGACTTGTAATGCACCATAACTGAGTAGAGGCGAAGCAAAAACTGCCTTGACCTGCCCTCAAACAACGCTTTCTAACTCTAAATCTATTTGGAGTATCGATATCATTCTTTCACCGTAAGAGTCAGCAGGCTTTGGTGAACAGTCATGGAAATTTTCAGGTCTGTGTGGAAATCCATCAAAAAGATATGACGAGAGAAAAAAGTGCCTCATTTCCAGAGTTTGAAATCTGAAGAAATCTGAGCGAAGGACGAATTTCCTACCCTCAAACAAGTCTAACTCATCTCAGAACAGTAATAGGTGAGAAAATAATTCTTGAATTGTGAGCGTCATGAGTGTCTGAAGATATACGGGGACAAGCCTCATGTCTTAACTTCGCTTCGTTAAGGAGATATGACGATTCGAAAATGCCTCTCATTATAGAAATTAAGCGGTGATTTTGATCAAACTCTCCATTGACTTTCTATGGAGAGTTTTTCGACTTTGTGTTGGTCTGAGGAGATTTGCCAAAATTCTATAAATCCCACAACAATGATAGTGACATTTTCTGAAAGCCAGCAAAAATACCTACGTTTTGATGTATAATTTGTGGGAGTTGAGTGAAAATTAATCAAGTAGCAAGAAGTTGTTCGGACATGAAGAGAAAATTGCCAAAGGTACAGTGGCTCACTTAGAACCAACTGCATAGCAACCATAACAACGCATGTATTTTGTGAAAAATCACAAAGATGAAACTCAAAACTTAAAGAGGGATAAGATGAAAACGGTAACAGATATGAAAAAGCTGAATCATTCATGAATAGCCCAATAATTTGTGAACATTTTAAAGTTTGAATGGTTGTTCTAGGCGAAAGTATGAGAAAGTAGTTAAGTTTCAAAAACGAGCAAGTTTTAGCAGAATTGCAGAAATTTCCCATTCATTTCAATGGGACAAATTAAAGGAAAAAAGCTTAATATTTTAAAAAGTATAACAGCAAAAAATACCAAAAGTCATAGCACACATTAGCAGAAATAGCAGAATAGTTTAAAATTTGAACGGTGAAAATCGGCTGAAAATTGTGAAAGTAGTTAAGTGCCAAAAAACGTACAAAAAGTGGCAACTGGAATAATAAAGAATAAAGAGAAACAGGAACTCAATAGTGTGGATGCCTAAAGCATCCACACAATAATAATAAAGAATAAAGAGAAACAGGAACTCAATAGTGTGGATGCCTAAAGCATCCACACAATAAAGAATAAAGAGAAACAGGAACTCAATAGTGTGGATGCATAAAGCATCCACACAATTAGCTCTGACTATGAGATAAAGGAGAACAACAGCCTGATACCTGCAGGCCTGACAACAGGAGATGTATCACTCCTGTAACACCTGTAACATTCAGCAGTCGCCTCATTGTTCTGACACACAACAAAACTATTGACTACACTACACACTAACTACACAAGATTTGTCGCAAATCTCTCACATCTCAAACACCGCCGTCACTCCTAAAACTTTCCCCTTCCTAAACAACTAAATGCCATGTTGCCATATCATTTTTGGATTGGTCAACATGGTACATTTCTCCACCAATAGGAAAGGGTGGTGTTTTTTTGGTTTTGTTTTTGCACACAGGCTTTCGAGCGTTTTCCTTATAAAACGCCGTTTTTACCGTTTCTTCCTGCAGTAAATATAAACAACAATAGTATTCAGGAAGAAAACCAAACATTGCAGATATTTTTATCGTAACTCTGGTTTTACGTGGCCTATCAACACAATTTAAAAACTGGTATAAAGTCCACACTTTTTCCGTCAATTGTTCCGTCTGTCCTGCTCACATCTCCAATGGTTGTACATGTTGTCATTCACGTGGCTTCACTCCACATCAGCCACGCCGCTTTGCTAGCTAAAACTCCGGTGTCGGCACATAAGGACGCTGTCATAGCCTGTCAACCACGTTGATTGGCTGCGTATATACGAATGTGGATCGCATTATTGGCTGGACTATGAGATAAGGTGGCATCGTTCTAATCCCATACAGGAGCAGCCAGTCACTTACTGACTAACACTGCAAAACAGAATTGTTGAAGTTTTAATTTTAATTTCAATTCAGGTTAGATTTTTTTTGGTGCACAACGCAGGTTTTCTGTGCGCAGAGACCGTGCCAGCTGTGCGCAATTGCGCACGTGCACAGCTTAGAGGGAACATTGCTCACCACTATTGTTCTCCCTCTACACCAGTGACTGCACCTCCAAGAACTCGGCTGTTAAACTCCTAAAGTTTGCAGATGACACCACCGTCATTGGCCTCATTCAGGATGGTGATGAGTCTGCGTACAGGCAGGAAGTTGAGCAGCTGATACTCTGGTGCAGTCACGCACAATCTGGAGCTGAACATGCTTAAGACTGTAGAGATGACAGTGGACTTCAAGAGACATCCCTCAACACTACCATATCAGACAGCCCTGTGTCAACTGTGAAGATCTTCAAGTTCCTGGGTACCACCATCTCCCAGGACCTGAAGTGGGAGACCAACATCAACTCCATCCTCAAAAAGTATTGTGTTGCTTACATTGTTGAGATATACATCGCTGTGCTTCAGATTCACCATGTACCGGAACCAGATTCCTTGTATGTGTCTGTGCATATACACGGCCACTAAATGTGATTCTGATTCTGATTCTTATGTGACTCATCACCAGAGATGGGCAGTAATGCATTACAAGTAATGGATTACAGTAACGCGTATGCAGACATGAACACGGCAGTACTTAGCTGGGTTAGTTTGTTTGTTTCTCCAAATCTTAATGTGATTAGTTGTAAATTCTTTACTTTACAATTTAAAGCACCTTGTGGTGACTGCTGTCATAAATTGTCACTCTATAAATAAAAGTGAATAGTATTAACAAAGTCAGAAAGTGCTTTAGCCTGAAACACCAGCCCACAACGACCCCTAAGGTCCAGCTGTCAACTATGATGTAAGGGGTAATGTGTTGACGAGTTTAGTCTGACCCATAATTTATGTTGGAAGCAGAGGAACAGTAGCAGAGCTGAAGGCAGAACTGATCGATTCTGGAACGATGACTTCATTCCCCTTTGTACTGAGGCTGCCTCTTCTCTTTGAAAGCAGACAAGCCTTCCAAACGGTCTTTGGTTGGTATCACCTGGGAATAACAAGCCTCTTCTATTGCCAGACCTGTAGATAAATCCACCTCTATCCCCTGGTTAATTGCCAACTTTGCCATCCTTATTGCAATTGGGCCCTGGGGGTTAATCTCCCGTGCAAGCTCCAGAGCCCTCAAGTAGGCAGCATCTCCACTGTTATTCTGCTCCACAGAATGACTGACAAGACCCATTTGTTGCGCCTGTGTCCCATCAACCACTCGTGCAGCAAAGATGAGCTCCTTGGCTAGAGAGACGCCAATCACCCTAGGGAGACGTTGTGTACCACCTGCTCCAGGAATAATTGCAAGTGTAGTCTCAACTAGTCCCATTTTGGCAATATTGGAGGAAATCCTGATGTCACAAGCAAGGGCCATTTCCAAACCTCCTCCTAAGGCAGCACCATCAATTGCAGCAATTGTTGGTACTGGCAGGTTTCCTAGCTCTGTAATGAGGGCTCTTGCTTTGGATACAAATGGTCCCACTTCGCTCTGGTGCATCTTGGCCCTCTCCTTCAGATCTGCACCTGCACAAAATATACCAGGAACTAAACTACATAAAATTACACTGCGCACTTTTTTATTCTTCTTGATGTCCTCCACAGCTTCAAACATCATTTTCACAAGATTTTTGTTTATGGCATTTTTGGCTTTTGGTCGATTTATTCCAATGACGACAATACCGCTGTCTTCTCCGTCCAGGTATCTAATGTGCAGCTCATCCTTTGAGTCGGAGCTGTAGTATCGTATAACAGCACTGTGGCCGTTCAGGCGAGGACAAAGCACGACTCTGTTGGACAGAACATACCGTCGGGAGCAGAAGGCAGCGGCTAGCCTACACGCACTTTGTCGATGTGCTGACTGCACGCGTCTCCACTCCACTTCAGCATCTTCAGGCAGGTTTTGTGTGGTTTTGAAGGGCAGCTGGACAGACTCCGCCCCCTCCTCCACCTCCACCTGACAGACTGAGAGGACAACAAACACAACATGAGCTGTACAAAGTGTGATTGGTGTTGACAGAGCAGCATCATGTGACTCTTGTTCTGCACTAAATGAAGTGATGGAGTGGCGCCTCCTTCAGGCAGAGAAACAGCTCATGGAGAGAAATAATTATTAGAGCAAAAACAAGAGTGGAGCTGCAAATAAGGCCGAGAGGAACGCTGCAGAAAACTGTTCATGTGTGAATTCATCACTTCATAGATTTATTTGAGCACTAAAATCAGAGCTGCTTCTATTTCTAATATGACAGCTGTACATTAGAGCTGGAACACTTTCCACCCAAACCCAAATGTTTTGGGTGGAAATCAAATAAAAACCAAAACAGCCACAAACATCAGACATGCTAACACTGTAACATTATTGGATGGAGCCCACTGAGACTGAACCACCATCATGAGTCTGACCTCTGACCTTTGACCTGTATCTACAGCACTGACCTCTGACTTTCAACTCCACTTGTTTCGTCATCAGGATGTTTCCCTCCCTGCTGTAGACGGTGCAGGTGTAGGTGGAGTTGTCTCCATCTGTGAGGTATTTCAGGATCAGACTGAGGTCTCCAGGTTCCAGTAAGTTTCTCTTCATCTTTGTTAGACCGTTGTAATTCTTGTCCTGTTCTTCAGGCTGGTCAGAGCCGTTCTCATACACGTGGACCTTCCTGCCGTCTCTGTCCTTCCACTCCACTTTAGCGTCTTTAGGCAGGCAAACTGTGGTTCTGCAGATCAGCTGGACAGACTCCACCCCTGAATCCACCCCCACCCAGGGGACTGAGAGGACAACAAAGCACAACATGAGCTGTAGTAACATTTTTTAATAATCATCTGATGGCCTTCTTACAGTAAACTTATCTCTGTACTGCACCTCAGTGCTGCATTTGGTACACCAGAAAACACTGAAAAAAAGTAATTATGCTGCTGTTGTGGTTTCTATCATATCCATCTCATAGATTCATGAGGATCCTTCCTCACTTACAAACGTTGGTCATGGAGTTCCAAAAGGTTCTGTACTGGGACCAGCTCTTTTCACATTATAAATCTTTCTCTTAGACAATATAAGAAAACACTAAACATTTTCACTGATATGCAGATGAAACCCAGCTTTACTAATCTATGACAAAAGATAAGAGTTAAACTACCAGCATGTCTTAAAGTCAACAACCTTGATGACCTCCAGGTTTTTTTAAAATTCATACATAATTTAGGTTCTTGTACTCGACCATTAAAACCTGAGAAACAGGGTGATCAATGACTGACATAAAAGGAGGAACATTTACTGTCAGCACATGTTTCCATGTCAGCCTGCTGTTTACCACCACAGAAGAAGAACAGCTTGTCCACATGCAGCCTCTGTGTCAGATCAATGCAGTGAAGCACACACACTGTTTAGTAAAGTCATGTTGTGGAGCTGTTTCACTGATTGTCAAGAGAATATTGTATAATATGATCAGCTATATGAAATGTATCTTTTTATATTATTATTAAGGACATGTCTAAGTGACTTTTCACCTAGTAACTTGTGTGCAGCTACTAACCGCTTCCTGTCTTCAGAGAACAGAGAAGTGAAGACTCAGCTCTATTAGAAGAACATGCAAATGTAGTGAAGGGGAAAAACCCGCGGCTCTAAATGACGTTGTTACCTTTGTACACACACACACACATACACACACACACAGAAAAGTATAAATAAAGGACGCGGACAGTCAATAGACGCAGATCCTGTGTACATGACTGCCCCTCGCGAGGAAAAATTTCTGCAGTGTTTGTGTGTTTTCTAAACTCAGGAGTCTTGGCTAAAGAAAGAACGGCAGGGTGATTTAAAGAAATCCCCTGTCACTGATCAATGACTGAGTCTGACGGAGGTTTTCGGACTTCTGGGAGACACTCACCTGACATGAAATAGTAACGGAAATGAAATAGTAGACCTCCAGAAACCACAAGAAGAACCAGGAGAGCTTTGGCCCAGGATGGAAACCGTTCTGTGGAGAAACACAAAGAACAACATGACCTTTGACCTCTGACTGAATGTAATGATATATTTTACTGAATATACTTCAAGCCAAGATACTTGTAGTCAACATGTGTTTTCAGCAGTAAAATAATAAAGCTTTATCTGAGTGATAAAACCGAGTGATCCGAGTGTTTGTTGCTGACCTTTGACCTGCAACTGTACGTCTCCCAGTCTCATGTAGCCATATCTAAGGTCTGTGACGGAGCAGGTGTAGGTGGCGCTGTCAGACAGTTGGAGGTTGGTCAGGTTCAGGCTGAGGTCTCCAGTTTCCAGAGCGTCAGGCTTCATGGATGTTCGGCCGCTGTAACGCTGGTTTTGATCTTTCAGTTCGTCTCCTTGAAGCTGACGCTGGTGGACGGTTGGAGGACTGAGGTCGGAGCGACTCCACACCACAGAGGGGTCAGTCAGAGCGAAAGTGTTATACTGACAGGGCAGCATGAACGAGTCCCCCTCATACAGCTCCACAGCTGAGGCATGCTGGGAAACTGAGGACACACAGACAGAGACTCCATGAGTCACTTCGAGGTAAAGATACACCAGGTAGATATTTGTATTTTTCTTTCCTTTACTTTCTGTACAGTCTCTCACTTCTTATTTTTAATTTTTAGATTCTTTACTTTTGTGTGAATCTGCATGCTGCATGCATGTGTAACAGGTGTATTAAAAACATCATTTATATTTCACCAAAGATCCATCCTGTGGTGTTATTTCCATTTGTCAGTCTTGTTTATGGACATGCACGTGTATATGTATTTATTTTCTGTTTTTATATTTTGGGAGCTTTTATTTTCTTTGTGTGACCTTTGACTTCCCACAGAGTCACTTCCTGTTCCGATTACAGAGCGATTAAACACAGTTAAAGTAATCGAAGTCATTCAAACATTGTTTGTTCCACATGCATTTTGTCTCACACTGTTACTATATGCTCACGATGCAGTGCATCGTAATTTGTTATATATGTTTATATGTATATTTCAGTATTTTAGCAGCTTGATTTATAATGAGGTTTGTTGTGATGTCACACCTCAGTCAGCTAGAGCTCCTGCTGGGGAGAGGTGTGCATGCAGACGTCCGGTCATATGAAGTTGCTGCACTGAATTTGTTTTATTTGAACAGTTTTGGGAGGATAAACCTGCCTCAGCTGGCAAAGCGAGAGTTAACTCATCTCATCATTCGCACAACAAAACGCAGAGAACACAGCAATCAGAGAGTCAGGCCAGACCGCTACACCTGTCCCTCTGCTGCTGGAACACTCACCCAGTGAGGGACAGTAAAGGATATTTCTATTCTTCTCTTTTTTAAGTTCTTTTTTTTAAATTGCAAAGGTTTAATAAATATTCAAGTGTTGATTTTAGCATTTACGTGTTGAAAAAAGCCAAAAAAACAATCATACATATTGAAACTCATTGTTTTTATATGTTTTTAAAGCTTCTTAAAGATGGCCTGTTGTGCCATGTAAACAACCTTTATTCAGGTTTGTAACTGAGCTCCGTGTGTGGGAAAACCCTGAATCACTGAGCTCATCATGAGTACTCAATTATAATATCAGTGCAGCCACGGGTGAGATAACCAGGTCCTGCTGTTATAAGTGTAAGTGTCACAGAAATGGCTTATGTATAAAGAAGTTTAATAGATGGTTCCAGCAGTTAAAATGTTCTTGCTTGTACATTTCCATGGACAATAGTGTAAAGGTGTGTTTATCTTGTCACAAAGAACAAGTTTTGTTACAGCGCTAATATCGCGAGGTTTGGGCGTGGTAATATAGGCTGTGAGCCCACGTTTAATAATCACGCTAAGGAGTTCAGCGAGCTATCTGCAAAAGCCTGGTTAGTCTACCAGCTGTTCAAGGTATTTGATATAACTGTATTGTAATATTGTGAAAATTTGTAATGTATGCTGTTCTAATTATTTTATGTTTTCAATTAGAATGCACAGGACTGTAAAGTTATTGTTCTAGGACCTCCGAAGTGGCAGGCGGCCACGAGGTAATTTTTTTTGTTGTTAAAACACAAGTGTTACTTTTGATAGACTGACGCGCTTAAAGCCTTTGTGTTTTATGTTTGTAGTTTTCACGGCAGCGAAGCGCCCGTCTTGAAGTAGCCGTGCCTGTGTTGTCATTTCGGAGTTACAATGAGTTATTTCCTCACTGTGAGAACATAACTGAGTGAATTCATAGAAAGTTATTTAATCTTTCTCTCTCCTGTTTGGCCGGGCACGCCCACGCCTTCCTGGATTGGGAACACCTGGGCCTCATCAGACCAGCTTGTATTTAAGAGCTAGGAGGTCTGCTGTTCGGCGCTGGACTGTTGTGAAGACTCTCATTCCCCGGACCCGTCCCCGTGTTTCCCCATGTGAAATGTGGAAGGAGCGACTGGTCACTAGTGGAATGAGAGAGGTCGGAGTGGACGTGTGTGATTCCCCTTTTTTCCCTGGAACCCTGAGCCCCGCCCCTCATCTTGTAAATAGCACAATCCTCGCACAGCCTGTAAATACACTTGGTGAAGAAAATGTAAATAAACTTTCTCTGTTAAATCGCAACTCTGGAGTCCTGCGTGTGGATCCTCAGAGCAACCCGTGACAATAACTGAGTGAATTCACAGAAAGTTATTTAATTATAGCAGGAAAACAACAAAAAAAAGTTTTCAATCACTCATGTCCTTCACAGTGGTTTGGTCCTCCATCATTAACACTAGATTTGCTATCCTGCGCAAATTTGCGTAACTTCCTTAAACCCAACACCCCCTAGAATTACTGGCTTTTTTATTTTCTGGTGCAAGTCCCGAGGTGTTAAGCACCCCTGCTGAGATTTTCACAGGTCATCAGCTTGTTTCTCCTACAGCTTTTGTTGTGCAAACCACCCATTGTCCTTGAGGCCTCAGATCCAAGGCAGGCCAAACCTCTGTGTTACAACTTTCAGAAATGCCTGGTAGAAATGCTTCAACTTACTCATGAGATTTTGACCACATTTTTTGCGGAAGTCACAACTATACTGAATGCATGACCGTTGTTGCCAGCTGCAAGAAATTCTTGGTAGGGAACAGTTGTTCCCTACCAAGGTTCGTTTCAAAGTTTGAAACACTTTGAAATAAAACAGACTTGTGTACCCATATATTGTGAATGTCTGTCTTTTGTATGTAGGTTGTAAGACAGAGGTTTGGCCTGCCTTGGATCTAAGTAAACAAATGCCAACTTACACACACACAGCAAATCTGCATTTATTTGTCCCACAAGTGGAAAATCTGCATTGTCATTGCAAAAAAGTGGACAGAGCACAGTATAGAAAGTGCACTATACAAACATTTAATATATATATATATGTGTGTGTGTGTGTGTATATATGATATAGATGTGTCTGTGTGTATAACTAGACTTTATGCATATTATATAAGGTGTGGCTATATAAATATATAAATATATGTACAACTCTGTGTATATATGTTTATGAACAGGCATGCAGGCAGGTAAGGAAGGAAAGTAGCCTTGCAGGGAAGGAAAAACTTGAATCTCTCATGGTTAGGGGTTGGGGGAGGGTGTGTTTGCACAACAAAAGCAGGAGAACAATGGAGCTGAAGACCTGTGAAAATCTCAGCGAGGTGCCAAGAGGTGTTAAGGTCGGGGGGAATTTACGCAAATTTGCGCAGGCCAGTAAATCTAGTAGTAGGGACTTGCACCAGGGAAAAAAGGCTCAGTAATTCTAGTGTTAAACATTAAAATCATTAAACAATTTTTTTCTTTTTTTATTGCTGAAAGGGATTTTTTGATTTCCCATCAGCGCCTTCCAGCTGACAGGTGCACAGTTGAAACCAGCTAACAGTATTCAGGCTCCACCCACAGTGATCTGTCTGACTGAAGCTCTGCTTTGTGCTGCTTTCTGATAACTCCACATACAGATGCTGCGTAACAGCAGAGACTATGATGGCTCTGTTGGTCCCTACAAACACTCTGGATGTTCAGAGTAGAGCCCTGCATTGGGACTGGGACCCAACGCCAATCTTGCAGGAGCTGCAGGCGGGAAGGGGCAGCTAAAAATAGACAGCGGATCCTGAGAGCCGTCGTGTTCACTGTGATGTTCAGCAAGTTTGAATGTGTTTCTTTGAAATGTGTCTCAGGGTTTTCTGATTATTGTTGTGATTATTGTTGCTGTGTATTTGTGATCCAAAGCTCAGAGACTTTTGTGTTTTTATTGATTCTCTTCTTGTTCTACTGAAATAACTCGTTCTGTGCATAGAAACTTATTTCATCATACAGTATATCTGCAGGTGTGGGCGGCGTCACACACAAAAACAGCAGAAGTGGGTGGTAATGGTCAGAAATTCAGCAGGAGTGGGATTTAAAAACAGTCCAGCACAGGCTCAAGTTCAGAGCTTTAAAAAGCTGCACAATATAGTAGGACACCATCACGTGTCTGCGGTCAGACTGTTTAAACGGGCCTATCAGAGCCTGTTGCCGGGCAGATTATTCATCCTGGAGCTGCAGCTGTGGAACAGCCACAGCAAAAGATGTTTGGTATGACGGGCGCACCTGCAGACACACAACTATGAAGTGAGTGACCCCCGTGCAGCAACACTTTGATGCAGTATGAGTTGTGTTAGTTTCACACACACTGCACACACAAATATAATGACACACACTTCTTGTTCATATATCTCACTCATTCATTTGGACTTTGGTGAAATCCATTAGTTCTATTTGGAGCACATTTAGTGAGCTTTTGTACAACACAGTTAAATTCTGTCTTTGTCACATTTCTTTGTTTTCCTGCTGCTGAAGGCTCCATGTGACTGCTGAGGGCTGTTGGTAGTTCTATACAGGAAGTGCTGATTGGACCAAACCAAGCACAGCCCTCTCATTGGGGCCAATGTTTGTGTTGTTGTTAGATGATTGTTGGTATTTGTGTTGCCCTCATGTCTCACACTGCTCTGATCAGCCAGTATTTAAGTCCTCTTAGTTTCTTGTGGGTCGGCTCACTTTAATTGTGTTGAGCAGTTAGTTTGGAGTGAAGTTGTTTGAGTTTAGTTCTGATCAGCTGACCTCTCTGAGGCCCTGTGTCACTTCCTGTTGGATATTTGTGCATTTTTGGCTAAATAAAAGCCACTTTTTCCCAAAACGGCCGCTGTGTTCTCACGTCTGAGCGGCTCGCTCCATCACACTCGCTCACGCCCCAAAACATGAATGTGATATAAGCGTGCGCTGAAAGCTTAATACAAACATATAGAAGGTCACAGCAGTGTGGAGAATATGAAAATGAGCTCAGACACAGTCAGAGATTCTTTTCTATGGATGTTTTTCAGGAGACGTTTGGTCCCTGCAGGACCAGCATGTCGTAGCAACTCACAAGTGTAGATACTGTAGGTGCAGTGAATGTTTAAATTGCATTGATTAGAATATACTGGACATTTAATGCTAAGATTCAGCGCACTGTGTTAGAGGCTGGGATTTGGTGAATTCTTTATTCATCATAAATGATGAATCCTTCGATCATCATTTATGTCCAGCTGAGAATGAATCTGTGCACTTACATATTAAATGAACTGAAAACAATAGTGTGATCTTGCTATAAGGAATGAGAGAACTGACAGCTGTTATTTTAATCAGCCTGTCTCAGTTGTTTTAACTTTAAGTATCACAAAGTAATGTGGTAACATCTGGACTGACGAGTTTACTGTCAGCATTTTAATCGCTAGTTTAAAGGCTGTAGGTTGCAGCCATTGCTCTAACACTGTATAAATGTAACAGGGCTCAGTGCTGGTTCTAACAGTCTGAGCTGCTTCCAGCTTTGCTTGTGAAGAGCACAGCAGCTTACAAAACACGTAGCTAGCTCGTACAGCTGCGACGTAACATTTTCATAAGCTAAGATGACCTTAAAATAACGGGGCTACGTGCGGTGATGCTAGCGTTAGCCATGTTACCTTCAACAGGTGGTCAGACTGAGTAAACAGGCACTCAGTCAGAGGTTGGCTCTCTGTTTCGCTGCAGGGTCCCTTCATTCTTCACATATCCGTGTTGAGCTGAGTGTAAATCCTGAGGCTGAACGGCCTTTGTACAAGCACACATGCTTCTTAGCAGGGCGAAGCTATGAGCTAGAAAAATCCAGGCAGACAGCCTGTGTCTGTCCAACCCACTGACTTTCTACAGTCAATGGTCCAACCAATCAGAGAGCTCCTTACATCCCATGGTGTGGCTAATTTGCACTGCAGCAGGATTTTTAAAATGAAATAGCTAATCCAAATGTTAATCCCTGAGCAAACAGGAAAGGGAAATGGATTTTGAAATGAGGAGTGGAATCACCATTTTAAAAAGCATTTTGAAAATCACTTTATTAAAGTGGAATTCAAAAATGAATTTACAAATGCAGAATTTATTCTACAATTCATTATTTAAGCACAGAATACTTTATTTCGATGCGCACGACTCTTGTGGTCCTCCATAAAGGAGTCCCTCTTGCAGCAGATATGTATATTAAAATCACCAGAAATATGAACACGGTCATAATTTTAGAAAAGAGAAGCTGGAAAATCTGCAAATTCGGAAATAAAAGACTTATTGTATTTGGGTGGCCGATAAGCACAGCACAGAGAGTCACAGGGGGGCAGTCAGTTCAAATAATTGAGCCTCGAAGCTAGAGAAAGTAGGAGTAGGCAGTCGCTGAAGTTTAAGTTTATTTTTGAAAACTGTGGCTAGGCCTCCAACCTTCCCTGGAAGTCTCGGTGAGCTGGAAAAAAAAAACAGTCAGGGGGAAGGAGTTCAGAGAAGGAGAAAAGCTCACCGGGGTGAATCCAAGTTTTGGTCAGGAGCAAAACATCCAGCTGCAGGGTGAGGAAAAGATCATTTAAGATGAAGGTTTTCTTCGCCAGCGATCTTGAGTTAAACAATGCCATCCGGCTCTTAGCAACCTCATCCCTGACAGAGGCACGTCTCAGCTTGCTTAGGAATCTCAGAGGTTCCAATCCAGGTCCGAAGCGGCGAGTACACCACTGGAAAGGTCGGATAAAAATGAAGTCCAATAGGGCAGATCCAGCGATGGCTGAGCAGTTTGAAGGATGGCCGGCCATGGGAGGTGAATGGAAATTGCAGAGGAGTTAGCCACAGCATGTGCCTTAAATAAGGCTTTAAGGGAAACCCGAATAATCTAAATAGTCTGAACAAAAAGTCTAAATAAAAAGTACGAAAACAGAGAAGAGGATTGGAGTGGGTAGGGGTGAGCTGCTGTTTCTTTTGATCACCAGTTTTCTCCTGTTTTGAGTTAGTTAAGGAGGTCAGACTGTCTTGGTTTTGGGTCGCTGCTCTTGCGGTCGACCGGCCAGTCAGCTGAGCAGTTTTGCGTTCTTTTTCTAACTTTAATGCTGTTTTCGTTGTTGTTTTTTGCCATCTACTCGGTATATTTGTATTCTTTTCCTTTTCCTAATTTTTGTCATTTTTCGGACTTGTTTTCGACACTCGACATGACCACAAGGCTCACCTACACCAGGGACTCCCTCATCTAGCTGCGGCTGCAGCTGCAGCCCGGCCTCCGGCTTTTCCTGCACATTGATGGATTTTCACCACTTCTTCGTCTGGACTGGCGGCGGCGTGTGTCTGTATTTAAACAACAGCTGGTCCTCTACAGTCACTGTGAGGGAGAAGCTGTACACTACAGACATCAAGCTTCTGGCTGTTTCCCTGCGCCCCTACTACCTCCCCAGAGAATTCCCACAGCTTTTCATCATCTTGGTTTACATCAGCCCCAGAGCTGATGCAGCAAAAGCCACAGAGTACTTCACCAACACTCTGTACAAACTGGAACAATTATCACCGGGCTCTCCCAAGTTCATCCTGGGTGATTTAAACCACTGTTCCCCTGACAAGTGGCTTAAAGTCTGGTCTGCTGGGGCGGCAACATCTCTGCCGGGGGACAGGAAGAGACTGAACAGGCTGATCCGCAGGGCCAGCTCTGTTCTAGGATGCCCTCTGGACCCAGTGGAGGTGGTGAGTGACAGGAGAATGGCGGCTAAGCTGTCATCCCTGTTGGACAACATCTCCCACCCCATGCAGGAGACTCTGACAGCACTGAGCAGCTCCTTCAGTGGCTGCGGCACCCACGGTGTGGGACGGAGAGATTTCACAGGTCTTTCCTCCCCCACTGCTGTCAGACTCCAACTGATCAAACACACACATCCACACATGTGCAATAAGACTAAGTGCAATACTCTTTTCTGCCAAAGTTGTATTTTTACTCAGTTGTATATAGCATTTGCATTTTATTTTATTCTTTTCTATTCTGTACAGTTGTGCACAGTATATTATTCTTATTGTATTCCAGTGTTCTCTAATTTTTGCTATATAACCTTTCCACTTTCTGCTGTGACAAAACAAATTTCCCACATGTGGGACTAATAAAGTTTATCTTATCTTATCTTATCTTATCTTAAAGGATACCAACAGTATGTTACATAAAGCACACGTAAGGGGAAGACTCTGGATAAAAGCTATGGCTCTGTACCAGATGCATTTAAAGCCCTCCCCCTCCCTCCTCTCGGCTCAGCAGACCACCACACCATCCTGCTGGCCCCTGCTTACACCCCAGTCATCAAGAGGATTAAAAAGGTCACCAAAGACATCAAGCAGTGGACAATGGAAAGTATCCTCACACTACAAGGAGGATTTTCTTCACTGGCTCTGCTCTGGATAAAAAGGAGGTCAACAGGGACGTCAAGAGGGCCATAAAAACTGCTAAACTGGAGTACAAAAAATATTCACCACAGGTGACCTCTGCTCAGCCTGGCAGGGTCTCAAACCATGGCCTCTGTGAATACTGCAGTCACCACCCCCAGAACCATCCAGGTGGAGAGCAGCAACCCCTCCTCCCTCCCTGATGACCTCAACGCTTTCTACACCAGGTGTGAGACGGACAACATGGCCCAGCTTGAGGAGTCCAGATCCTCACTCAAACCTGGCAGCTCTGCAGTCACCTTCAGGACTGAGGACGTGGTGAGAGCCCTCAGGAGGACCAGGGAGAGGAGCTCACCTGGCCCTGACAACATCAGCAGTCGAGTTCTGAGGCACTGTGCAGGGGCAACTAGGAAGTGTGTTCCAGACTCCATTTCAACACTCAATTGACAGTCACACCGTCCCCCAGCTGTGGAAACACTCCACAGTCATCCCCATTCAGTCTCATATCCTGGCCACTAAACTTTCCTCCCGATTTCACCTGGATGATCAGCTAATCCTGTGGATATTGGACTTTTTGACCAACAGGACTCAGTAAGTTCGGGTCAACAACTCTGCGTTCCACCTCCACTGGCTCCCCCCAGGGCTGTGTGCTCCCCCCCTGCTCTTCATCCTCTACACTGATGACTGCAGATCCACACAGCCCAACTGTCACCTGGTTAAATATGCTGACGACATAGTTCTCCTGTCACTGCTGTCAGGCCCCTCACAACACCACGGGCCCACTCGGGAAGCCAGTGAAGGTAGTTGAGGAGTACAAATACCCGGGAACCAGAGATGGGCAGTAACGCGTTACTTGTAACGCGTTACTGTAATCTGATTACTTTTTTCAAGTAACGAGTAATGTAAGGGATTACTATTGCAAAAACGGTAATTAGATTACCGTTACTTTCACGTAGGAACGCTGCGTTACTGCGTTACTAAAACCGTGATTTTTTCCGAGAACGTCTCATGACAGTGACGTAAGCGAGTGCGACGTTCGTGACAACAGCTGTGTGCAGATCATAATATATCGAGTGCGGGACAGAGTGTAGCATGCAGCGTTTAAAGCGTGGAAGTACTGACCTTATTTTGAGTTTGATTCCATAAAAAGTGACAAAAACATTAGTGTCCGTTGTGCGTGGGAAGAAAACTTCTTTTTACAGCGAAAAAACCCCTAAACTTCCAAGCAAGCACCGAGTGTACTACGACGTAATGTGAAATTCACAGAGAAACTCGCGGATTCTTCCACTGACCGCTGCAGCACACCTGCACCAGGGTAAACCTCCGCCTACCCCAGTCCTGCTTTACAGGTGAAAATAGAGCAACAGGACCGCTAGTCTTTGATTTTATTTATTTTCTGCTGTGTTTTACTTGCATCTATTTGAAAGAGTGAGTGTAAACACAAAAAAATATTTTATTTTATGTGCTGGAATGTGCAGAAAATAGGTTTAAATGTTAAACAAATTTCTTCCAGTCAGTGAATGTTGCATATAATTAAGTTTTTGTTTGATGCATAAAGTTAAAAGATTAAAACTAATAAAACAAGTTTTAAAAAGAGACTTTTCCATTTGATTACATTTTGTATGATGGATTATGCAGAAAAAGTAGAATTGGGCTGAAAGATCTATCGCTTTATTACCTATTCAGGTTGTAAATCGTGTTTTTAAAAAGTAACTAAGTAACTAAGTAACTAAGTAATTGATTACTTTTGAAAATAAGTAATCAGTAAAGTAACGGGATTACTTTTTGGGGGAAGTAATCAGTAATTAGTAACTGATTACTTTTTTCAAGTAACTTGACCAACACTGCCGGGAACCATCTTTGACAACCTCCTCAAATTCTCTGCCAACACAGAGGAGATTCTCAGGATTTCCCACACCACAAACATAAACTACACTCTTTTTATACTGCCGACACTTTACTCACTTACAGTTATTTATTCACCTTTCAGTCACTTTAATTTTAAAACTGTATATACTGTATATTCTGTGTATTTATTATCTCACTCTTATTGCCTGTTTATGCCCTGTCCTTATCTTCAACGTCATGCTGCTCTGTTGTATCTTAATTGCCCCTTGGGGATAAATAAAGTCTTTCTGATTCTGATTTATTTTGGGCTTTTGTGTTGGTTAGGCCAGGGCTGTGGGAATCGGTTTAGGTTGGTTTTGTTTATTATTTTGGCCTTGGCTCACCCTGAAGTGTTGACACTCCCATTTTGTTGTCCTTCTTTTTATCACTTTGTAAATAAATCACATTATAAAGAACAGAGTTGTTCCCTGTCGCTGTTTGGGTAATGGGGGGAGCGAGTGCCTCACTCAGGTTATTGTCTGGCCCTAGACGAGTCGTAACATAAGTCATAACTTTCAAAAACTTGTGATCTTACACATCCTATTATAATTATGATGCTCCTGTACTGATGAGAAAAGAAGTCAAATGTGATCTTTAACATTTCTTTATAATGTTGAATCCATGTTGTGTTATGATCATAGTAGAAAAAATTATCTTTTAGATTTCAATGGTTGTAATCTTTTTCCCACAGATGAGATGATTGGTCAGACTGTGTGTGGCACAACTTTAATCTAAGAAGCTTCTTCAGTTCTAAACGGTGGAGAGTGCCAAGTATTTAAGCCCCAGTGGGAGTTGTCTCTTAAGAGGGTTGGTGACCTCTCTTAAGTAACAACTCACACACATGAACCCGTGGAGGCGGCTCTTCTATGTTGTGCGTTTATGAAGTGGCTGTTTGGTCTCTCCAATGTAGAGGTCTGAGCATTCCTCACTACACTGTACAGCATACACCACATTGTTAAGTTTGTGTTTAGGAGTTTTGTCTTTGGGATGAACCAGTTTGTGTCTGAGTGTGTTGCTGGGTCTGAAGTACACTGGGATGTCGTGCTTGGAGAAGACTCTCCTGAGTTTCTCTGATAAACCTGCTACATAAGGGATGATGATGTTGTTCTGTCTGTCTGTTCTCTTCTCTGTGTTTGCTGTCTCAGACTCTTTCCTGTGCGTCTTCATGTTTTCACTTTGTTTACAGAGTATTTTAAGTGCAGTACAGATTCTCTGCTGGGTTAATATGCTTCACCTGTTTTACATGTGCAAGTTCAGCTGTACCCCACTGACATCATGAAAGGCCCTGCTGTAAAGTTACCACCATGCAAACTAACATTTTCAGTGGAATCAGGGCTGGACTGATAATCTGGTACACCATGCATTTTACTGGTGGCTGCTACACAGCCGGCCCTACAAGAACTAAAAGCAGCCCATTTGTTTATTTTCATTACTGACACTGGATTGTCCAATCAAAGCTCTTAGTGCAACTGGCCCCTCCCCCTCACTCACTTACTAACCAGGCCCCACAGTCACAGCAGGCTGCTGCACCAGCTGGGGACAAGTGAGGAATACAAGTAAGAAGGGGCAGATTGAAGGACTGAGGTAAAATGAATGGCTGCTTTCACCATGAGCCACTGCTAACAGATAAAGTGTAGTTAACTGCATAATGTTGCCCCGAGGCAACAACGCAAAAAGAGACGTTTTATAAAAAAGAAACTAAATCTGAATCTTTAAACATCTACAAATACACCTCAGATATTCTTGTACATTCACAATTTTTTTTTAAATATTGTTTTTTAAACGTGCATAATAATGATATTAGACTTAGGTCCAATCCTCTGCTGCTCCTTATGTCACTCAACACTGAGAGGTTTCATGTAACAAAATAAGTCAATAAATTTAAGGGACAGGGTCATGACATAAAGAGTTAAAAGTGACACACTATCTGTTGGCAGCTCCGCCCTGACCACAACCATCCACAAAGCACCACAAACCTACAATCCTGAAGGTGTGTTGTAAGGTGTTTGTACCATATGGTCCATGGGCCACGTTCCAGTCACCTTAATACTTATAATACCTGTTATGTTGGACTTGGGTTTTAGATTTTTTGGGAGATAGATGAAGCAAATATTACTGGATTCATGAGCTCTTTATTCCGAGGGGTCAGCCTGTGTGGTTTTGCTGTGATGCAGCCTAACAGAGAGGACACTCAGTACACCACTCATCTAAAACTGCAGCCATTTGTTATTTTAGAAACTTAGTCATCTGTCAATTATTGTAAAATGCTTTTGTCTGATTAATGATAAATAATAAATCTTCAAAAGTGAAGAATCACAGGTGTTTCAGAACAACTGGTTTCTGTTTTGGAACTTTCAGTATTTTAAAGTTGAACTAAAACCCAACTAAAACCATCATTGTATTTACGGGTTTACGAGTTTTAAAGAAAACATTTTCTTCAATGCAAAAATATGTAATTTCTCAAGTACAGTCAAAGTCAAATGTAATAAAGCATAAAACATGAATCTTTACTCTGTAAATGTAAAGTCGCTCTTACTTCTCTGTTACTTCTGTCTTGAGCAGAAGCTTCTCTCCACTCTCACAGAGCACACATCATTACATTTGTATTTTGTAGCAATGAATTAAAATCATCACATAAACACCACACTGTGAGGCTATCTGCCTTAAACTGTGGTGTGAGTGCAGATTGATCTGCATTCAGTTTCTTACCATTTATGAGGAGCAGGATTATCAGCAACGTCTTCATCCTCCTGTAAAAAACTCAAACACACACAAAGTCCTTTAAATCTGCTGCTGACTGAACAAAAACACTCTCCAGCTGTAAGCACACAAGGAAAGGGTCACTTTTGTTTTTAAGAGGAAATCAGTCATGTGACATGAAACTGTCCACTGTGAAAAATCATCTTTACAGCCCACAACTTCCACCTCAGTGCTGACACAAGGCTCATCAGCAGACTGACATGTATTAAATGTCATTTAAATAAAGAACAATGAAAAAGTGCTGCCATGCTTAAAAAGCATAAGTTTAATAACCTAAAGCTTCAGCTTGTCTCTATGTTTGTGATAAATTATCTATATAAGTGTAGGGCTCATCAGTGCCCTCACTGATAACACAGAGTTGACTGTGTTTAATAAATAATGTGTCAGAATTATTTCAGAGTTTAGTCTAAGATTAGTTTTAAGTTTGTAATTTAAGCTGGACTGTTTGAAAAAACACTGATGGGGTATTTTTGCACCACCTTTTCAGAGCAGATAGAAACTCATGATGGTCCTGGCAGGTCAGGGTTTGTTTTCCTTCTTTCCTTCTTCTTCCTCTCTGTGTCTCCTTCCCTCTCTTTCCTCTCGGGTGGCTGGCTTGATCTCCAGTTTTCCTAGACTCTGGCTGTTTGTCATCAGCTCATTCACTCAGTAGAATTTAAAGACTAACAGGCACCTCCACTCTCTCCCAGACTGCTACCTATCAGTGGTGGTAATTGCCGTCCAGTGTTTTCCTCTCTGCTTGTTCCTCAGGAATTTTCTCACCTGTTTTCTTTTGTGTTCTGACAGCTGGAAACACTTCCATGTGGAAGAACTCACAGTGATTCATGCAAATCCTGCTCACCTGAATCTTTGAGCTGGTTTGAGCTTCTGCTGAAGAGAGAAAAGCCTACCTGTGACTCACCTGCCTGCCCACTCTCCACAGCTGTCTCCACTCTGTCTGGCTACTCCTATCCTGGCTGCTTCCTGCAACCTGTTAAAGAAAAGCAACCAAATATGCATCAATCCAAGACTCCAAACCACCTCAGACAGTCACAGCTATCATTCCCTCAGCCACCTCTAACAAGTCCTCTCCTCTCGTGCAGAAATCCCTGCAATGTTCCTGTAAAGAGTCAATTTATCTGCTGTTGGTCTTTTCAGAAGCTCCAGATCTGTGAATTCTAAGTACTGGAGTGTGCTGCTGACCTTTGACCTTGTCAAGAGATTTATTCTAAATGACACTTCTTCAGCTGAGAGTCTAAGAGTGAAGACACACGCGCTGCAGTTTTGACTTGCAAGGGCGGTCACAGAGGGCTCACATCAGAGTGGGGGCCCTGTGAAGTGCGCCCTGTTACCACTCTGGTCTTTATTTATATACAAAAGTAGGTGCATTCGTTTATTACCAGTAGGCGGTAGGGTAAAGTGTCTTGCCCAAGGACACAACGACCAGGACAGAGAGAGCAGGGGGATCAAACCGGCAACCTTCCGGTTACAGATGAGCTTCCCAATCCCCTGAGCCACAGTCGCCCCTTTCTCAGAGAGGAAGCTCTCATGGCTTCATGTGTCACATAAATCCAAATCAGATCAGATCACAGCATCCAGAGATCACTGAAGTCTGAAACCAGGACAAAGACCACAAACATAGAAGATCCTCCTTCTGAAGCTGCTTTACTAAATTTCCTTCTGAGCCTCGTTTTGTTTCATCCAGTCAACGTTTCCATGGCACAGATCATTTCTACTCACTACAGTTAAAGTTTGGAGGCAGGTTCTCAGTTTCATCCATGAGGTTTGGATTCTTCTCACTGAGCAGTTTCCTGTTTCACGGCAATAAAAACTCAATTTAGGTTCAGACGACAAACATTTGACATTTTATTTAGTTTTGATCCATCAGCCACACATCGTCTACTCCAGATACACAGGCAGTGTTACCAGGCAGGCTTTTTAAATATAAGAATATATTTATCTACATGTTAGCGGTGGCTGGTATTCCAAACACAACACAACCAAATCCAGCCCACAGCATCATATTATTTTACATCAGTTGGTTTCCTGTTTCCATTATTGTCAACATTATTATTGTGTCACTGAGGTGCTGTGACAGTGGCAGCCTGTTGCAGAAGCTCCTGTTTCTGGTTGTTCTTCATAGTTTTGATCAATCTTGTCATTTTAATATTTCACTTTATAAACGTACTTATTCCTCAGTCATGTGTCCATGTTTGTGTGTGAGTGACTCTGTGTTACATACTCTCAGGACCAGCTGCTTGCACCCAAACATGGCTGCTGCCTGGAGTTAGACCTGCAGAGGAGATGTGGTGGAGTGAGAGTGTGTTAGAAAAACTCTCGTATGAAGTGAGACACACACAGTAACAAGGTCATACATGTTTATTTACTTGGATGGAAGTAAAAGCAAACACAGTGAACATCTATGTGAGTGCTCGCCGGGGCATTTCTGCTACTTTGATACACTTGTTCCAACATCATCCTGGGAACAGATGTGTGTGATGCTCTTACAGAAACAGTTCAGTCACATGTGTACATGATGCTAACTGTGCTCTGGATCACAGACAGCAGAGGAAACACAACAAGACCTGAGAGAGACACAGGTCTTGGAACAGTCTTCCTCAATCCATCAGAGAATGCTCTACATTTAAATTGTTTTAGGCACAGACTAAAAATTGGTTATGGACAAATCAAGTGTGTGATCATGTATAAGTTGTATAGTATTAATGTTTTACTTGGGAATAGAATGGTTTGTATGTGTGAGTTTGGTGATGGAGTTCTTATTATGTATGATTTAGGATTTTTTTTTATGTATTATTATGGAAATGAGCCTTTGGCTATAATCTGGTATGTTTACATTCATGTAGTTTCTTTTTTTACATGTATGTTCATTAACATGCACTGTCCTAAATAAATACATTTTTTTTTAAAACTTAGAGATGTTCCTTCAGCTTACTGTAGAGACTGTTGCATAACATTAATCATGTTTCTGTCAGATAAGCTCTAAAATCCTGAAACAGGCCTGAGCTCAGTCACAGTACAGGACACTACAAACATGACAGCTTTGTCTGATGTGATGATTTGCTGTGGATGAAGCTTCCCAACAATCTACAGTAAAAGTTATTAAATTAGGCCAACCTTAAACAAACTGCAGCATTGATAATAATAAAGCTGCTGTAAGAATCATGTTTCTGAACAATGTTAGTTTTTATACTTCCTTCATGTTTAAATAGTTTTTCTTACAAAGCTTTTAAAAGTCTGTAAACGCTGGGCTGTGGTGTTCACATACAGGAGTGCTGTCATTGTTAGAGTTGTATTGTTGGTTGTCATTTATGCTTAGAAATATCTACTCATATATGTTTAGAAGTATATAATCATTTATAGATTGAAAGAATGTCTCATCCTAGGAGGTCTGTAACAACTCTGTGTAGCATGAAGAGGGGAGGGTGTTCACTCCTCCTCAGAGTGTTCTGGCATAGTTCACACACGTCTTGGGATCATGAGCAAGGTTGTATCTTCTCTTCTGATATATGGTATAGCAAACACACGTATATCTGTTTTAGTCTAAGTGCCTTTTGTTTAGATGAACTGCTGGACTTCCAGACCAGCAGGTTTAGGGAAGTCGTTTATGGGGTCACACACACACACACACACACACACACACACACACACACACATACCCGTTTCTTGGGTTAGAGGGACAATTTCTGAAATTTTTGGCAAATTAGAGTGGACATAGGGCTATGGGGACACCGGGTTCCAGAGGTGCTAGAGCTACAATATGCATATCAAAAATCATGAAAAAAATCAGCAAACCTATACACAACTTAAAATTTAAACATTTTCTTTGCTCGACTGAGATATAAAAAAGGCTATTTTTTCAGACATTCTGGTGGTTTGTAGAGACTTTTCTGTAGCTCGGTCTATAAGGACAGTCTGGTGTACAAGGTCAGTGATGTCATCATACATATACACAAAGTATAGTCTGTTCTGAAGGGACACATGGTGTATAAAGCCAGTCTACTGTACACACACACACACACACACACACTGAGTAAATCTGGTTTAAAAGGACACATGGTGTGTAAAGCCAGTCTACTGTACACACACACACACACACTGAGTAAATCTGGTTTAAAAGGACACATGGTGTGTAAAGCCAGTCTACTGTACACACACACACACACACTGAGTAAATCTGGTTTAAAAGGACACATGGTGTGTAAAGCCAGTTCACTGTACATATACTCACACATGCACTAAGTATAACCTTCTTAGAAAAGAAGGTGTATTATAAGACTGTGACTGATACATCATTATAGTAAAATTGAATAAATTTGCTTAGGCTGCTGCCCCCGCGACCCGGCCTCGGATAAGCGGTTGAAGATGGATGGATGGATGAATAAATTAAAAAATAATAAAAAGACTATATTTTGGTTTTCTCTGATGAGCATTACAATCTGACATACAAGCTTACATAAAACACCACAGATCATATCTGTTGTGATCTACTAACAGGTGGTCAAAGTGTCATTAAAACAACTAGAAGCATAACACAACAGTGCTTGCATCAACTAGAACAAACTATGTATTATAGAGTTTTTCATTGTCCTGAAGAAACTGGCACTGAGTGGCTGACCAATAAAACAGCACCTTTGCACACCAGGGGTGAGTCGGGCTGACACCATGACTTATACATAAGACTTATATCAACACACAACACATTTGTTGAATTACTGAACTATATTTAATATAACCAACTCAATAATCAATTCATTAAAAGGACAGCATTGTAACAATTATTGAAGGAAAATAAAAGTGAATCCTGGCATTAAAAGACTCAGGCTAACCACACATCAAAACAAAACACTGCCTGTGAGCACAGTGAAGTCAACTACATACTTTTTGAATGGAGAACACTAACCTTGAAATCAGGCCCAGAAAGGTAAAGGCTCAGACTGTCAAAAAGTGCATTTAGTGTTTAACATTTATTTATTTTTTTTAAAGGCCAGTCCTCTGTTGCGCACAAAATCTCGAATGTTTTGAATAGATCTCGTCTCCAAGATAGGTTGTTCCTTTTCTTTGCACTTCAGACACTGCTGGTTGGTGACAGTGATACCGTTTTCAATAAAAGGCTTCATATGTTTCATCACCGCTCCTATCTCCTCCTCAGACCATGGTGTCTTCACACACCGCCTTGATGAAACACGTAAACCTGTTCAATAAAACAAAACAAATTTGAAGTTTAAAAAGATCATGTGAGATGCACTTGTAGGTAGAGATGGTGTTCAAAACTGTGAAAACAAGCTGGTACTTGTCTAAACAAATTGTGTGTGATAATAAATAGACTGTAGACCTGATAAAATTTAAAGTTTGATTGTTTTCATTAACATGATAGTTCATCACACTGCTTGGTAAACACAAAATACATTCAGCTTCTTTATATGTTATATAATGTCTAACCACATGATGTTGGTGTTGACTGCACATAGTGCCTAGTGATGGACATGGCATCTGATTTATATCATACCTTTAGTAACTGAGTCAGGGACAGGAGGTGAACCAGAAGTCAAACAGGCATCATTTCCCTGGTCATCTAAAAAATATTGCACAGTATAAATGTATGGGCTTAAAGAGGCTTTCTGCCTACCAATCAAACACCATGGGCACAGAGGGGACAGTGACAGCCAGTTCTATTATACTAACTATACACATGGCAATGCTGCTGAACTGGATGAAGTCAACAATACCTTGGGTAATAAGTTTACTGGGAAATGATGTAGATTTTGCACAGGCCAAATCTTGCTTGGCCAAAACTGATGAAGCATCAAAATACTAGTCATAAAGCATTAGTGTCACAATTAGGAATGGAACAACTAACAATCGACCATGTAAAAATGTACTGATGGTTAGTAATATTGTTCTATACACAATCCCAGGTTATCGTAATCAGCATAGTAGTGTTAATAGTAAAGTCTGATTTCATTTTTAATGCAATGAAAAACAGAGATGCAAGTGGCATTAATGAAACAAGAGAGCATCGTTATCATACGTGATGTGCGCTGTTAAAATACGTTACTGCACATTTCACTGGATTTGTCTCTGAACAGGACTAACTCACAGATCCCAGCTCATTACATAAGATATGTTGGGCAAACTTTGAGTACAGCATTGAAAATGTACCTTGAGCTGCAGTCTCGGAGAAGTGAGGCAAATCAGAAGTCACAGAAGTTAATATTTCTTCATTGTCATTGATAGATTTTTCTAGCAAAAATAAATAAATAAATATATATTATATATATATATATATATATATATATTATATATATATATATATAAATAATACATACAGTGAGGAAAGTAAGTATTTGAACACCCTGCTATTTTGCGAGTTCTCCCACTTAGAAATCATGGAGGGGTCTGAAATTTTCATCATAGGTACATGTCCACTGTGAGAGACATAATCTAAAATAAAATTCCGGAAATCACATTGTATGATTTTATAACAAGTTTTTTGTATATTTCTTTGTAAAATAAGTATTTGAACACTTGAGTCAAACTATATTAATATTGCCTTTGTTAACAATTACAGCGGCCAAACAGTTCCTGTAGTTCTTCACCAGGTTTGCACACATTGCAGAAGGTCTTTTGACCCACTCCTCCACACAGATCTTCTGTAGATCTGTCATGTTTTGGGCCAACACAGACTTTTAACTCCATCCACAGATTTTCTATTGGACTGAGGTCTGGAGACTAGTGAGGCCACTCCAGAACCTTGAAATGCCTCTTACGGAGCCACTCCTTGGTTTTCCTGGCTGAGTGCTTCAGGTCTTTGTCTTGTTGAAAGACCCAGCCAGAACCCATCTTCAATGCTCTGACTGAGGGAAGGACGTTTTGGCCCAAAATCTCACAATCCATGTCCCCGTTTATCTTCTCCTTAATACAGTGCAGTGGTCCTGTCCCTGTGCAGAAAAACAGCCCAGAGCATGATGTTTCCACCCTCATGCTTCACTGTAGGATGGTATTATTGGGATGAGACTCATCCTTCTTCTTCCTCCAAACCCCAACAATGGAGTTTAGACCAAAAAGTTTTATTTTGGTCTCATCTGACCACAGGACTTTCTCCCATGACTCTGGATCATCCAGATGGTCCCTGGCAAACTTCAGACGGGCCTGGACATGGGTTGGCTTAAGAAGGGGAACCTTCAGTGTGATGAATGATTTTAAACCATGACGTCTCAGTGTATTACTGATAGTAGCCTTGCCAACGGTGGTCCCAGCTCTCTTCAGGTCATTGACCAGCTCGTCCCGTGTAGTTCTGGGCTGATTCTTCACCTTTCTTAGCATCACTGACACCCCACGAGCTGAGATCTTACGTGGGGCTCCAGTCCGAGGAAGACATTAGCCTCTTCCATTCAGGGGCGTCTGCAGGAGTCTTGCAGAGGGTACGCACAGTCACCTGCACGCGCTCCATCGCGCACACGCACATGCGTGCACGCGCACTGTCGCGCACCGAGCTGCTTGGCAGTGGCTCTGGAGCCCTTTCCAGCTTTGTGAAGGTCTAAAGTTTTGTCTCTTGTGTCGTTGGACAGCTCTTTGGTTTTACTCATGTTGCTGCAACACTTTTGACAGATTGTGGGTGCACATGTGTCTTTATGAAAGCTAACGGCATCAAACAGGTGCTGCTAAATTAGAATCATGAGCAGAGTGTAGTTGGACTGTTTAAAAGCAGAATAACAGGTCTTTGAGGGTCAGAAATCTGCATGATAAGCAAGTGTTCAAATACTTATTTTAAGCAGTAATATACAAAAATATTTAATAAAATCATACATTGTGATTTCCGGAATTTTCTTTTAGATTCTGTCTCTCACAGTGGACATGTACCAACGCTGAAAATTTCAGATCCCTCCATGATTCTAAGTGGGAGAACTTGCAAAATAGCAAATACTTACTTTCCTCACTGTAAATGGTATTAACTACACAGCAAAGTACAAACAGAACTGCAATAACATTATCTAAATATATAAAAATGTAAATTTAAATATTTTATCAATACAACTGCAAAGTCTATAACACAGAATACAATAATTTCAGTACCTCGCAATGTGGAAGCATCAGGGAGTTGCTGTGATCCAGTAGCCATCCCATCTATGTCATCTATAAAATTGAAAAAATGTTATTAGACCAACCATATTCACAAACACCAAGCCGATTTAACAACATATAAACCATGCATACCACCAATTTCATCCAGAGTTTTTCCTTGAATATCCTTCACACTTCCCTTCTCCATGGCCATGAGCAACTTGGAGATCTTAGCCAGCTGAATTGTTGATTGGGGCAGTCGATAGTATTCTCTATGGACCCTAATGTCATGGCCGAGGAAATCGGCCAGCTGGTCTAGTTCATTATCTTTCAAGTTCATGACTTGGCTTATCGTGGCAATCTGTTTGCGAAGGTTAGTTGATCTGAGGTTCTGAGGATGTTCAGCTCCGCAAGCATCTGCAAACTGACCAAACTGCCCTCTGTAGTGGCCATCACTACAAGGAATGGCGAAAAGGTACATATTGTTTTCAGATACCCCGCACTCTTTCCTCTTACTAACGAGGAGTGACAGGTTATCGGTCATATCAGAAGTCAGGATCACAGCCACCTTTCGTCCTTTTTTCCCCTTCAGTTCCACTCTGGCAAACTGTTGGCAAAGCCTTTTCTCAACTTCTGTAAGCCCAGAGCTGATGTCATCGTTTAGTTTGGACATGTCACGATCTTCAAAATTTTTGACAGTCATACGTGCTACTTCACCTTCCCTCCTCCTATTGAACAAATCACTTGACAAAGGATCACCTTTGCTAGTGCTGCATAAGTTCCTGCTGTTGGGTTATCACTAGTTTCTCCCTAGCCGATTCCACTTGCTGACCAAGATATAACTGCAGCTTCTGAACATCTCTGGTCAGTGAAGGCTGTCGACCTTGTTGTATTTTGCCTCACTCAGGTTGATAAGGCTGAATGGGAAACTAATTCAGACCACTTTGTTTCATGAAGTGTGTGAAACCTCCTGATTGAATCGATCGCCTCTTGATCCTCTTCCATGAGAGCACGACACATGATAATATCACTTATTTTTCTGAGAGAATGTCCAAGCTTCAGGGCCAAACTTGGGGCTTTGAATGTGCTGGTTTCAGTATCAAAACCTGAAACTCTCTTGACAGCATTAGTAAGAATAAAGAAGTTGGCTGGTTTTATTGCCTCTTCCATATTATGGATTCTTGTTGTGTGACGCAAAGTCACAAGTAATCTCCCAAGTTCCCTTACTTCTGTCTTATATACTCATGCTTTGATCTGTCACTTCCATGCTTATTAAAAAGAGACTGAGCCAACTGCATAATATAATGATCATTCCTTATTGCACTAGACACATCATCCTTGTGCATCTTGCCCAGTACTGAGTAGAGTTCACTTGAAATTGGCTGAGACATTGTGGATTGAGTAGATGCTATACCAAAGACTCCATCTTTCAGCTTCTCTTCAGCATTATTCTCTGGTCTTAAAGCACATCTTTTCATATGCCGAGAAATTTCTTTTCTGGATATCATACCCTTACAGTATAAGCAGTACTCGTATGTCTCAGCGCTGCTGCTGCTCTTTTTTGAGATCCTTTTCACTTTAAGACAACCTGATCCTGTGGTTTAACAGCAGAGTTGTGCTTGAAGTTACCAAGGTTTCGTAACCTTTCAAGATGAACTTTTCTGTCCTTTGATGATTTGGGTAACTGAAGCGCCTGGGCGACTTCAGCATTTTCATTTACATGCGTCTCCAGATGACGTGCAAATTTTGTTTGAGGTTTTCCACACACAAAACAAAAATTGACTGTGCTTTGATTAATTTTGTTGACTTGGTTGGGGATTCATTTTGGCTAATATCCACAGTACTCTTTTCGCTACATGCATCTTTTGTTTTCTGCTGGCATGACTCTGAGCTGTCTGGTTCTTGGTTGGGATGAAGATCATCAGTAGTTTCAAGATCATTCAAAATGTGCTCAAGTTGTTCTTAACATCCATGGTCTGTTCTTTTTCAGCAAAAGTAACGCATAAATCAGGCATGCTAGCAGCATGGGAGTTTTTTGATGGTCCAGGTAACTCAATAGACAACTCTGTTCCTGAGCTTTCTGAATCTGATGCAGAATTTGGGATGTATTCTTCATCAGATGAGACATCACCCTGTTCGTAAATGCAGCATAGATTAAATAACAGAAATAAACATGGGAAGGATAAATGCTAAATTGTTCACGTCACAGAGCTCGGGACGTAAACCAAAGTCTCTAGATGTCTTAAAAGTACTAAGAAATACCTCCTGATTTAAAGAAGAAAATGTGCAGCAGATATGTATTTTGTGCAAGTATTTTGATTCTGCTTGATCAATTTGCAATCTGTGATCGATTCAGTACTTTTTTGATATTTGTTCCATTTCTAATATCCAATTTATATTTTTTGAACAATGACATTAACAAAAAAAACAAACACAAAACAAAAAAACTAAGACACCAGCCCTAACCTGGTCCCAGAGCCCCTCCCACAATGACCCCCACAGATCAAAATTTGTAAAACCTTTGAGACTAGATTGTATGAAACTGTTTTGTTTTTTTTTTTACAAAGGATTATAATAAAATCTAAGTAATATTTTACAATGTGTTTATTTATTTCTGGCCTCTCTCACATAACTTCTACACTCTATCCAGTCCAAAATCTCTCTGCTTTCAATTCTCTATCTGAGACAACACTTACAAAACTGATTATCCTTATAATTTTGTGATGAAAGAAAAAGGAAGAGCAAGCAACATGTGGCAATCTTCACGAACTGCATCTACGTCAATATTAACTATATTATAATGAAGCCTGCGTAAATTCAACCTGGGAGACACCTGCACATCATCTCCATCATCATCATCATCATCTCAACTCCCTTCAGCTGCTCACTCCGGCGCAGCCAATCCGGAGCTCCCTCGCACCTACGCCTCCATTCAGCATCCGGGCATTTAAGCTCTTTCACCCATAGCTCGGCCTCTCAGCGTTTTCGCATCCCTCCACCACCCCTGCACCCCATGCTTGCCCCCTGCCTCCATACCACCACCAGTGTCCAGACCCCGGGGGAAGACCTCCTACTTCAATCAGCAATGCTTTTATCAACAGTTTTCCCGCCGGGGTCTGACCGCCAAATATTTAATGTTCAATAAAGCATGTCTAATTCTTTCTCCGTATCTGAGTCTTTCCAGGTTGAATTTCACTGTACACTTACGTCGGACATATCCCAGTCTTCTGAAGATGTCTGGAGGCAGATCTTATGCCACACACAACGGCATTCTACAAATACAAAGAAACCACAGCATTAGACAACAACCGATGATTCATTAAGTTATAATTTAAAAAGTAGCGATCCCACACATCACAAATTATATTCACTAAGACCACTAAATATAAACAAGCATAAAGTGAATTTAAAACCAACGCATAATTCAGAATAAAAAGCAGATTTTTTTTTTAAGTTTAAGACACATTTTAAACTTATGAATATGATATACTGCATCATCCTAATAATCAATTTTTTTCATCAGATTTGAGATATAAAACATTGTTATTTTAAAAACAGACTAATTACTAAACTAATATATATATATATATATATATATAATATATATATATTATATATATATATATATATATATATATATATATATATATATATATATATATATATATAGATATAGATATATAGATATAAAGGATATCTTATCTTAAATTGACCTGACCAAACTACTCATTATGGGCCACATAGGCCATGTTTCAGAATGCATTCTTGCTCAAAGACTTCTGGCAGAATGATCTAATGAGAAACAGAAAGCTAAATGTTTATCCTACATTAATTAATAAGGATTGAATGAAAAGGACTTCTACTAAAAAGTCATTGAAAATGTGTAGAGACACCATCAAGCATTTGTATTGCAAATTGCCTGATTGATCTATTGGAATAGGTCTGGATTAATCGACCCAGTACCTTATTGGGCTTCCTATATTGACATTGTAAGAGTTTGCAAGTTTGATGCAATGTTTACTCAAAGGGTTTATTATCATCAAACATCATCTTCCAAGTTTGTGTGTATATGTGTAATTACAGAATGACAAACAGACTTGAGGGCAGTTTACTTCATACATGTTGATACTCTCTTAAATATAATTAAACATTTGTGCATTTTGCTTTATCTTTATATAACAGATCAAATCAGGAACTGTGGTTTTTGCATTGTAACATCACAAATAAGCTAAATCAGCATTGTCAGTACGCATGCACGGCGCGGCCGGGTCAGAGTACACCACTACCCACGATGTAAAGGCTGAATTATACTTCTCCGTCAGATATAGGCTTGGTTCTTTTAATACATCCATGGATATAGGCCTACGGGGAAGTGCTGTGCCAGGGTTGCAGACGTCAGTGGCCAAACCCGCACGAGCGTCTCCGGGCACCACAGAGGCTGATGGCTCTGGATATGAGGCTTTGAAAGTGAAAGTTTATTTGCAGCTGTCGATTCATTGTACCAACCTTCTCTCAGCTCTAAGGGATCTGAATTGTCATCTGACAACTGTCAGTCTCGATCTCGAGCAGAGACTTATATCCAAGGTAGCATAGCCTCCCGCTCCTGCTGTTTTGTTAAAACTATAGGGCTTTTTGTAGTGAAAACGCCCAAGCGAGGGCCACGATTTCTTTCTTTCTCTTCCCAGCAGCACTGTATCCCCGTTTCGTACCAAATTCTTTTAAAACATTGACTTTAGGACGCTCAAAATATTCAATATCGCTATCACACGCAGCCGTGTTTACTGTTTACGATGCACGCTGGGTAGTCGTGACCCTTGACCCGGACCGGCATGCCTTGCGCGCGGTGAGATGCTTATTAGCTTATATGAGCTTGATGTTGAAAGAGTGAAACAAAGATTTAAAGTTGTAAAGTTCAACAGTCTAATCAACAAAGAGTAAGAGGGCAATATACATTATTACAGTATGCTCTCTGTTCTCTGCCACACTAAGCAGACAAACTCAAATGCATGATATGTGATAGTATCTGCCATTACACTGTGTATCATCAATTCAAACCATTGCATAAAACTTTGAAGTGATTTTTTTATTCTTTACATATGAAAATGTAGACCTGACTCATGGTAACTTATGGTATAGTGAAAAAATGCATTAATTAACACAAGATAAATAATACACTTACGCTGCATCTTAGACCATGCCATCTGATAGCTGTCAAAGGTGAATGGCATATCCCGCATTTGTCAAGTTTCACCGATTCAAATACCAGCCTATGAATTGTACACTGGAAAAAATTAAAAACATGAAATGAAACATAAAACATTGTTACGCAAATATTTTATAACGAATTAAAAATAATGTTTGACCGTTTTACATATTTTCTACCAATCCTTCAGGAGAGATGGAAAGGGAGATAGGAGTTACTTTTTAGATAAAATAGTGAAGCATATCTATTCAATTCCTGAGATTTGTGAGTTAGAGAGAGGGCAATCTATTTAGATGAAGCAAAAGTAAAATACTAAGAAGCTAAAGTGACTGTGAGTAAAAGGTGCATGTATATGTCTGACACAGAAAAACCCAAGGTTTTCAAGGACACTGTCCATCAGCCTCATAATGACATCTGAGCTCAAACTGATGCTTTCACTGTTTCACCTCCAGTGTGTGGCCACTCAGTAAAACACACTTGTTAAGGGACACTGTGGTTAGAAAAGACCTCCTGTTCTAAATAGAGGACATTTCCACCACCGCTGCCAGATGTTTGCTAAAATACTCAAAATGGAGTTTCATGTAAACACCATAACACTTCTAACCATTGGTCAATTTTAAAACAAAGGTCAATTTCAGCTCACCTCACAAGCAGAGTCGTTAGGCACAGCTCTGGATGATTGTGGCACCTCTTTCGATTTGCTCTCTGTACAAGGGAACACAAGGAGATTCAGTGCTTGACTTTCGTTAAGTAAAAAAAAACACATCTACGCATAACGCAATCAATTCACATCCCTGACTGTTACAATTCTACTCAAAATATCCATCAAGACACTATAGAATCATCAGAAATGTCCCAATACTGGCACATTTTTCATGTAGCAAACCTTCAGGCATGTCATGCATTGCCAGAAGTTAACAACATTTACTCAAAACTGACCACTGGTAAGTTCTTCTGAGAACGCTTGGGGTGACAACTCCTGATACTGGACACCAACTTCACCAATTAACTCTTTCAGAGAAGAAGTGCCACGCTGACCTCCAACAGAATGCACCTAAAAAGATGCAAAGATGAACAAGCATCAATGGTAGAGTGTCCATCTGATCAAGAGGGACACTCTCAGTCAAACCTTAAAACACCCAAATGATGTTGAGAGGGAAATGCAATGTTAAATGATGACTACCTGTACTTACAATGATTTAAAGACTGTACATGCAGTATAATTGTAATCAATTGATAAACATGATCTTTACAAACCACACTATTTACCAAACTACACATTGATACAATCTTTAGTAAACAGATGAATCCATGCTAACCTCGTGCTCAGAGTTGTCTGCTGTAGGTCTAGATGACTGACACTCTGCTCTTAATTCTCTGTCTGTAGAAGAGAACACAAGACATGGAGGCATAGTGCTTTGCAAGACCCCAGGGTTTAACAGGTAGTGCTTACTCAAGCAGGGACTCACCTGTGAATGAGTCTGTAGAGATCACATGGTGCTCCACGTCATGGGCAATAGGCTCTGCAACACACTGTTGACCAGAAGGGATGCTTGCGATCTTTAGCTGGGTATGAAAAGTAGAACAAATATTGTAAACATCTGGCAGCTACAGTGGAAATGTATTTAATCCACTACGAGTGGTCTTTTCTAACCAGTGTCCCCTCAACCCGTGTGTTTGTCTGAGTATGCCAAACACTGGAGATGAAACAGTGAAAGACTCAGTTTGAGCTCAGATGTCAGGACAGTGTTCTCACATACCTTGAGTTTGTCTGTGTCAGACACACACACATAGTTAAGCATTTTCTGTTTCACCTTCAGTTAAATACAGTTCTAACTCTCACCCTAACTGCAAGGAAACAGAGTGATTAACCCTTACCTAGTTAAGTGAAGCCAAAGTAAGACAATACTAAGAAGCTAAAGTGACTGTGAGTAAAAGGTGCATGTATATGTCTGACACAGAAAAACCCAAGGTTTTCAAGGACACTGTCCATCAGCCTCATAATGACATCTGAGCTCAAACTGATGCTTTCACTGTTTCACCTCCAGTGTGTGGCCACTCAGTAAAACACACTTGTGGAGGGGACACAAAACAGATAAGCGTGCAATCATCACTTGGGAAAGTCATACAAATTCAAGATTTAGTTAAACCAGATTGAATACCACCAAGAGGACATTTAAATATTGTGACTAGGGCTGAAACATCTAATCGATTAATCGACCCTAATTGCAGCCCTAATTGTGACATCTAGATATGTAGGTTTTAAACAACAATTCATAGGGGGAAAATTTTTTTTAAATGACCCACCTTTTTCCGCCAGGGCCATTCTTTCCCACCATAGTCATAAGTAATTTCACTTCCTGCCGCAATTTCCTTCAGTGCAAAAAGGCAGAGATGTGGCTTCCCTTCTGCTTCAATCAACTTCATTCTGCAATTTGTTGTCCTGTGTTCATCGTTTACTAGTCGCCCAAATGACCCATCTTCAAGTGCTCCATCAATACTGCAAATTTGGAAACATACATTAAACAAACATTTATAGTGACACGCCTATGAACTATACTATAATTTTTAAGCAGCAACACAAACACAACATCCAATACAAGTTTAGTTGTTAAATGCATAGTTGATAAGTTAAAGAGGGTCCATCAATCAAGGACGCGTTGCTTTCTGACTGAGATAAGTGTTTGCGCTTCTACTTGTGCTTAGAGCTTAAACGTGGTTTTGTTGTACTGTCGCGCTGACCTAGTAGGTGTGGCTGTTACTCTTCTCTTCTCTTCTTTTCCTCCTCTTGCCCACTACCTGCTCTGTGCTGCTGCGCGTGGCCGCTGATTAGACCTTGTGCAATCTACAGCTAAGCGCAGCCTGGTGCGCACTGCTCCGCCAGGTGAGTTGAATTAGAGCAATCAAGGGCGGGCGTGCCTAGTAGACCTTAAAATGCATGCAGCAGTCATTTGACTCGAGTGCGACATACTGAGAGGACAGCAAACCAAGCACAATCCACTTTCCACTGTGAGGAAGACTGAGTTAGACGGGCTATCGGTAAGCTCGGACTCATATTTGCTGCTTATATGTTTGGGAACTATGGAAGCTCAATTGTGGAAATGTATTTATGCTTTGGGAAATAGTTACTGCATTTAAGTTTAAAAAATTATATTGATATTAAAATAAATGTTTAAGTTTGAATAAATTGTTTATGTAGATAGTGTTTCCCACACATTTATGTTAATTAATACTAAAAGTAATTACCCCAAATCCTTGGTTAAATCTTAAAACTAGTGTAAATATGTTTGGTTTAATTTAAGGAAAATAATTCTTTGTAAAAGAAAATCCTTGGTTAAAGTCTTTATTAAAATATTTGTAAACTCTAAAATGTATACTTTAAAAATGTAATTGTTACAGAAAGTGTAAAAAAATGCAAGGTAGACCAGTTTATTTCATCTTCGTTGTTTGAAATTACTCACCTGATTTAAAAACTAATGAATGTAAAACTAAAACTAGGATAAATGATAGTTTAGACAAAAGTGGCTTTACTGAAGTGTATATTTTTGTTATTTCATTTGTCTTCTGTATAATGCATTTAATTTATCTGAATGATTAATGAAATGTTCTTTATTTTTTGTGTTGAAAGGTTTTTCACCTATCCATCAAGCCATCCATCTACCTACCTCACAGACAGAGAACACTTGACATGTACTATTTTGGCATTGTACATGTTATACAGTAGTTTTGGACACAGTATAACAGTGCACGAGTCTCCGTGTCCACATGTGCCAAATGCGCACAGACACAGGGCCGCTCATTCAGCCCTGGCCATTTGAATTTTCTTATTATTTTCTCTATCTCTATATTATATTTTAAATCTTCACAGCAGCGTGAGCACACTGTCTTAGCTGTAAAATGTAGGCTTATATTATTACCCCTCTAACCCCGTACATTACGCCCGTGAGTGGCGAATACGGGGACTAACGGGCCCTCAGCATATGTGGGAGTCCCGTCAGTCCCCAGTACCGCGAGTTCCCGGGGACCACAGGGTCACCGGGAAATGACGGAGCCTTAGTAAGAATGAGATCCCGCTATTCCACGGGTCTGTCACTCCCCCTTCTATAGATTCTGGGGACTGACGGGGCCGGGTACTAGAGGTAAGGACTCGTTAAAGAGCAATATGAGATGTTTGCTTCAGAAATCCTGACCTTGCAATAGAAATGTAAACATTCAGTCATTTTGAATTTACCACAATGTCTTCTGCTTCCATACGAATTCAAACATGAAGACTGAACATGCGCTGGGGTACAGGTTACGTCTGTGTTCAGCTTCAGTTGCATCAATAAGCTCCCCTCTATACTCGACCACAAAGTCTCCTTGTTTGAAATTGGCTAAAGTGAAGATGCCACGACCTGAAGACACAACCATATTAGAGACACAGGTGTGGCAGCACTGCAAATAATCAATTCATTAAATATGTATATCTGTAAATTGCAAGTATGCAATGTTGTGCTTTTTTCAATTCTACATATATAATAAAGAAAACATGTCCAAGTGCAGAAAACATAAATAGCCAGGCTCGCTAATAACTAAATTATTATTAAAATACCTTTAATTTTAATTTATATTGATGTTTGTACAGGTCACCACTGGTGATGCGTAACCCCTCAGTCTAGCCTGCAGTGTGTCAAAGTCACTCACCTTTAACTGAATTAATAAATTTGATTTCTAACATTGAATTCTTGTCTCTTCTTGCAAGGATGTGATTAATGGCATCCTGAAGGGGAGTGGTTCTCCGTGACATGATTTGCTAAGGAAATTAAGATAAAAATGTAAACAACATCAAAACTTCAAGCCTTTATGCTTACAAGGGCATTAGTAAAGCCTGAATGAGAAGCACCCCCCATGTTAGCGTATTATTAGTTTAAGGTTATTTTAGTTTGGTGATGAGTGCTGGAGGGATTCTGGTTAACAGATAAATGGATGGGGGCGAGGCTGTATTTGTGCAGATTAACTTGACTGTGTTCCACCTGTGTTGATTAAGTCAAGTATCTGACATGCTCCACCCAATTTTTCTTATTTCACTAATAGCATGGATACTGAAACTGTTTCAATTGAGTTTTATGCTTTCATTACATTCACATAACAGACACAGACAAGGCTGATGTCTGAGTTGTTTTAACAGAAAGCATGCACTTGCAGATATTAAAGATACTTAAATGTCCTAATTTAACTAAAGCCTAACTCTGACTTAGCCTAAACCTGTCTGTCAAACTAAGCTTTAGATCTCTCAGGAATAATGTGCTTCATCAACACAACTATAAGAGAGCAAAACAAAATAATGTTTTTTGAATTTCTTACCTTGAAACAAGTGATGAGATTAGGCCAGGGTAAAAAGAAATGATCCCGGTGCTTGGGACAGTCCGGGAATCCCCGCACCGCGTGTTGCTGTGACCTCCATGAACCGTTCCGCGTGCTCCGGCTCTGAAGCACTGTCTGTCAGAACGTCCGTCTTTTAAAAGTTTTATAATTACCTTCTTACCTTTTCTCCAAAGCGTGTCAAAACTCTGCCGAAATTGACGGATGAATAAGAAGCGCCCAATCAGTCAGTCTAAATCACTGATGTAAATATCAACGGTCTAAATGGGTAATACTAAAATGCGCATGCGCAGCTTCCAATTTCGCGCGATGTGTATAATGTCCCGCGCTCGTGTATAATTTCCCGCGCTTGTGTGTGCGGCATGCGGGGACAACTCCAACCGACAGGGGGCAGTGGCGGACACACAAATATACAACATATGTCAAGTTTTTGGTTTACAAAGACTTTTGAGAAAAACACTTTTTGGGTATTAAAACATGCCCAGAAACTGTTTTAAAAGGTTAATTTTATGAGGACAGCAAAATGTCCTCCTGTAACAGAGGGTCCTCATAGCTCTTTGATTTGTCTTGAAAATTGTCCTCCTAAAACGAAAAACAAACACACACACACACACACAATAGCAGCCCCTCTTGCTCAGTTTTTGCATTTGGTCTTGCTCAGATCTCTGCTCGGGGGAGGGGCGGTGTCACACATTGAAACAGACTGACGTGCAAGGTGCAAGGCAGCCCAGGTGGAGAAATTTTGCTTTTGCAACTCATTTTATTTCTTTATCTAATAATAAAACTATTCAATCAGATAGTTATTTGTGGTGAATGAAATACAATTACATTTTCAAGCACTTTCAAGCACCAGATCTCACTTTCCAAACCTTGAAAAGACACATTAAAATTCAGGCACTTTCAAGGATTTCAAGCACCCGTACGAACCCTGTATACATCAAGTTGCAGTCAAAAATGCACCAAAATTTGGTCAAGCTGCACTCACCAGAAAGTTTCCCCTCATGCTCACCCTACCTTTCTGCTCATCAACATCAGGTGTGGTTAATAAGGGAGTGCAACAACATTTATCATTTAACAAACCCATGAGTCACGCCCCACAACCGTGCACCACTACAGTGTGTGCATTTAAACCAACCCTCTTAATCCAAAAAAGGAAAAACATAAGATTCCTACACTGAGTGTCAGAAATTATTTGAGATATGCCTGATTTTTGTTTGTTTGCAAAAACATGTGTTAGAGGTTTATAATCATTATTTAAGAGTGTTATTGGTCTTAAATTATCAAGAGTCATATCTTTCCCAGGTTTTGGTATGAGTGTCATTACCTCTTGTTTCAAGACATTTATCATCCTGACAACGATATAAATCACAAAAATTTAACATCTTCTGTAAAGTCTGTGAATCTCAGGCAGCTCAACTTGCGTGAAGTGTTTTCAGCTGGGCATCCTGTACCTGGAGTCGAGTGTTTTAACCGATGCATGAAACTATACATTTTTAGACATAGCTTGTAATGGTCGCCATTTTGTATTTATTACACAGCATGCTGTGGGGAAAAGCCTGTTTTAACATTTGAGTCTAAGGTTTATTTTTTTAGCACCAGACGGCTATTTTTGTTTCTCATGCCTAAACTCTCTGCATACTCTTTCACGTGATTCAGTTTATTTTGAAAAGTCTCAACAGGATGTTGAGTTTTATTGTGAAAGGTTTACGTGGAAAACAAACCAGGGGGGGAGCGGAGCCATGCGATGGTTTTACCATCATTGTTACTAACTCTCCAGCAAAGCTCTCCAGAGAGTAGTGCGGTGTGCTGAACGGATAATTGGAGGTGAGCTTCCCTCCCTCCAAGACATCTACAGGAAGAGGTGCCTGAGGAAAGCGGGGAGGATCATCAAGGACTCCAGTCATCCCAGCCATAAACTCTTCAGACTACTTCCATCAGGAAGGAGGTTCTGCAGCATCCGGTCCCGTACCAGCAGACTGAGAGACAGCTTTTTCCACCAGGCCATCAGACTGCTGAACACGTCATAGACACCTCACCCTCACTACTGGAACTTCAACATTATGCACTCCATACTGTACATTAATGCCACTGTTTTGCACATGTCCGACTACCAACCTCTGTACATTTTATATATCTTATTTTATTGTTTACTCTATTTCATTTGTAAAATATGTATATACACACTCACACACACACACACACACACACACACACACACACACACGTAGAAAAACACATTTAGTATACACATCCAGTAATGCATATACTCTTATACATTGTACATATATTTATTACTTTCAGATTTAGCCATTCTTATATTTTTGCTTGTTTTACGTTATTGTATTTTGCACAACTCTGTTGCTTGAGAAGCTCGCACACAAGAATTTCACTTGCATGTACTGTACCAGTGTACCTGCACATGTGACGTGACAATAAAAGTGATTTGATTTGATTTGATTTGAAATGTTTACTCTTATTCAAACTGATTTTATGGCTTCTCTTAGTTTAGCACCAGGTTTATAATCTTGCTAGCTAGTTAGTGTTAGCCTAGCATTGCTGCTGCCGCTGGGCTCATGTTACTTAAAAATTAACACCACTGCCTTAAAAACCTTATACAAAACTATGTCTGTGAAATTTTCTGTTGATTGTTTGAAATAAAAAAGTGAGATAAGAGCCCAGACAAAATTCTTCGGGAGGTGCAGCCCTTAGGGGTGGGGTGGGGTGTGGGGGGTATTTTCAATCCATAGCCATAACTAACTAACTATATATATATCGTGTTTAACCTGAGTAGCAAAAGACCGCAGGGGAGTTGAAAACAATACGCCAGGAGTTAGCTGTGCTCGCGGGCTCTATCAAGCCTTGACCTCCCGGTCAGCTTTCAGGTGGATAACAGAGCTCTCCGAAAACCTGGAAGCACTTTTGCAAATATGTGATATTTTGATAAATTAAGTAGATATTTGAGCATTACACAGCTACAATCTCGCCTGAAAATATCTTAAAAGGTTATTTTGTGACCCAGAAAGGGTAGTCTGGGGAAAAGGAAGATCGAATTTGTCGGCCGCGGTTATCGGAGCCTGTGCGTACTTGTAAGCGCGGCAATGGCGGAGGAGCGCGGCTAAAAAACTTATTACTTTTTCTGGGTCACAAAATAAACTTTTAAGATATTTTCAGGCGAGAATGTACCTAAGTAAAGTTCAAATATCTGCTCGATTTATCAAGACATCACATATTTGCAAAAATGCTCCGACGTTTTCGGAGACGTCTATTTTTTTTTTTTTTTCATGCTTTGTGGCAGCTTTTGAACATCTGTGGCATCTATTAATGTCAAATCTAGCCTTTATTTAACAACATAAGCAAACTCTATGTTACAATGATTGCACAGCCATTAAGGATCAAATCAGTTTCTGAAAAATGTTCTGTTTTTTCTCCCTCTGCTTGCTTCTTACTGTCTTTGAGGCTCGGGACCAGCACTCCTGTTGTTGGACAGAAAGACATCAACTCAGTGGTAAGTATTTTGGCTTCCCAGTATATTAGCAACTGTCAGTGACATTTATATTAATCAGGCTGAACTTTAATCATACTTTAGATCAGCCTGTTTTACTTATTGTTTTATTTGTGCTTTGGTTTGGGGAAGTTGTTTCTTTACTGATCTTTTCCTATCTTCTGTTATTAGACTTGAGATATGACTGCACTATACTGTTGCTGGTGACTCCAGTTAATTCTACAAGACATGCTGTGTAAGTAAACAAACAACAACAGTTTGGTCTGCATTTCTTGAAAGATCACATCTCCCAAACTTAGTTTAGAGGGTCTACACTGTATATAGTGAAGTCTGCAAGTTTTCTAACAGCAAAATTTGTTTTGTGCCCAAATCATTTTGCACATCATTAGAATGAAAGTTATTGGCCATGTTTGCATAGCCCTTTTTAAAATGATGCTTTCATGACATTATTGTATGTTGGGTGGTGGTCAGGGCTATCCAGACTGACAATTGGGACATTGAATGTCACCTCTCCGGTGGGGAGGGAGCCTGAGATTGTCTAAATTGGAGTCTGTTCTATACCAAATGTAGAAAAAAACGTTTTAAGAAAGGAATTAAGTTAATGTTCCAAAAAATATGATTGTTTGCTTGCAGGACACCAGGAGAGATGAGTCCTCCGTCACAGATGGTGTGGTCAGTGAAGATGGTCGCCTGCAGGTTCAAGCTCATTGCATCTCCAACCCACATCCACTGCCACTGTACTTAAAGGAAGTTAAAGACTTTCTTCTGCACTTACATTTGGATCACCTCGATCCATGATAGTCATTCAGGCAGCAATGCCTGGACTGGAAACAAGCCATCCTTAAAATAATACAACATTCCAGCCCCTGTGTTGGAATGAAAAACAAATGTGTTGTTTAAATTAGAGACTGCACTTGTGACAGAACAATAAATATTTTATTTTGATTATATATGTCGCGCTGACCTAGTAGGTGTGGCTGTTACTCTTCTCTTCCTCCTCCTGCCCACTACCTGCTCTGTGCTGCTGCTGATTAGACCTTGTGTGCAATCTATAACTAAGCGCAGCCTGGTGTGCACTGCTCCGCCAGGTGAGCTGAATTAGAGCAATCAAGGGCGGGTGTGCCTAGTAGACCTTAAAATGCATGCAGCAGTCATTTGACCTGGGTGCGACATACTGAGAGGACAGCAAACAAGGCACAATCCACTTTCCACTGTGAGGAAGACTTTGAGCTAGACGGGCTATCGGTAAGCTCTTGGACTCATATTTTCTGCTTATGTTTGGGACCTGTGGAAGCTCAATTGTGGAAATGTATTTATGCTTTGGGAAATAGTTACTGCTAGTGTTGGCCAAATGAAGCTTTCTGAAGCACTGAAGCTTGTATTGAAAAACTGTTCATTACTCAAAGCTTTTCAACACAGTCCTGTCTGGTGACATCTAGTGGCCAAAAATATGAAGAGCAGCTTGAATCCACAAAATAAAACCGACTGCTTCATAATGATCGCTCACTCTACAGAGTGGAGTTCTGTTTGATATTGGGTCGCCGTTGTGTTGCTTTAAACGTGTATTTTTTGGGGTGACAAATGTTGTTTATTTCTTTAATAAATAATTTTGACCAGTAAACCTTCCTTGTTTAAACATGCACCATGGTGTGGTCTTTCTTTGCTTGTGACTTCTTGATGTTGGTAAATACAATAATTGAAAAATACCACGTTACATATAATAATCTACAACACATTATGGAGTATGCATCTGCTGTGAGGTCCTGCCTCCATGTACTTGTGCAGTTAATCGCTAGATGGGTATATTTATAAATAATATTATATTAGGGAAATTTTCCTGTACATATTTTTACTGGTGTATATTTTTGACCTGGGGGTTGAATTGATTGTGAAATGGAAAGGGAAATGCTCATGAACTTGCAAATTAAAAACATGATGCATTTAAGGTAACCCTTTTTCATTTTTATTTAAGAAGAGAATTTGTTCTACTGTGCGATGGCCGAATCTGTTCCTTTTCGTGGAGATAATTTCTCCTGCCTTAAGGAAAATCTCTTCACATGGCACAGAAGAGGCTGGAGTGCAGAAAAACTGGTAGAGATGCAGTTATGGCTCCACAAACTATCAGCTAAAGAGAATAAATAAATTAAATTGCGGCACATTTTGTAGACTAACATTTTAAGATTATTTTTTTTAAAGAAAATATATCTTTTTATAACATTAAATGTTACAAGTCAAATGGAAGTTATTTAATGATATTTATATAATGAAAAGCAGATTTTTGACATTTCAAGTTTTTTCCCGTTTTCAGATAAAATAAAGACGCACAAAACAAAAGCAAACAGCCAGAACACAAAGCTGCACAACCCACCCGATTGACCAGAACCAACTCAAAATACTCCCACACAACAGAACCAAATCTCTCAGTAGAATGATCAGTGGTTCGCTATCTGTCACCATCAAGACACTCCACAAATCCCGCAAATGATTCACTTCGTTCCATTTGAATCAGGTACCGAAGCAGTTACGTGCGTAATGAAGCTTCGGACGTCACTGGTCACGTGACTTTTGCCAAACGAAGCAAGCCTCGACACAGTGCTTCTGAACCAGTGTGTTGTTTTTTTCGACACACGCTCCGGAGCGTCAGCTTCAAGCGGGCCATCACTAGTTACTGCATTTAAGTTTAAAAAATTATATTGATATTAAAATGAATGTTTAAGTTTGAATAAATTGTTTATGTTGGTAGTGTTTCCCACATATTTATGTTAATTAATACTAAAAATAGCTACCCCAAATTCTTGGTTAAATCTTAAAACTAGTGTAAATATGTTTGGTTTAATTTAAGGTAAATAATTCTTTGTAAAAGAAAATCCTTGGTTAAGTCATTAAAATATTTGCAAACTTTAAAATGTATACTTTGAAAATGTAATTGTTTATGAAAAGTATAAAATGTAAGGTAGACACATTTTGTGTATTTAAGAACCACAGTTTATTTCATCTTCGTTGTTTGAAATTACTCAGCTCTGTGATTAAAAACCAATGGATGTAAAACTAACTTAAACTGGGTTAAATGATAGTTTAGCTAAAGCTAAGTACTTTTGTCTATGTTAAATGGCTTTACTGAAGTGTATATATTTTTGTTGTATTCTGTATAATGCATTTAATTTGTCTGAATGACTAATGGAATGGTCTTTATTTTTGTGTTTAAAGGTTTTCACCTACCTATCCAGCAAAACAGCTACCTAAGAAACTGGTCAAAAAATAAATTGAGTGAAATTCAAAGTCTGGTCTTTTTCAAGTGTGGGCACCTCACAGACAGAACACTTGACAATATAAGTAATGTAAGTACTAAACGAACTTGTGGTAGGCCTAAACTTATTTTCAGAATAATTACATCAGACTTTGTTTCATTGTAAGATTATAACAGTGATGGCAATATAATTGTTTGTTGTTCAGCAGAACAGTGTCCAGTATGTTGGCTGTTATACTTTGTTGTGTTTGAAAATAATAGTTGTTGTTGTTAAAACTGTTGTTAATTATTTTTAATCATATTCATGGTACCACAAATTGTTTTTTCATTTAGTTGAACTTCAAATGTTTGTCAGTAGGTAAACAATTAGTATTGTACAGTCAGAAATATCAAGTTATTCTTAATACAGCAGACTTGCAATGTATAAGTTGTCCTAACAGTCATCTTAAGTAAGCTTTACTTAGTTTTTTTTTTTGGAGACAATGCGCATATATATATATATATATATATATATATATATATATATATATATATATATATATATATATATATATATATATATATATATATATATATATATATATATATAAAAATATAAAAAAGTTCTGGGAACAAATGAGCTAGTACAGAGTACTCAAAATAAAGAAGTTGTCCTAATTTAATCATTTTTAGCTAAGCTTTACTCAAGTTTTTTTTTTTTTTTGTTTTTGAGGCAACGAGTTTCCTTAGTTTTGAGTTCTGGGAGCTAATTAGATTCTACAGTGTAGAACATTTATGGCATTTCTCTCGTCTTATCTTTTCTAATCTGCAGAAATATGCTGTACTTCTTTCACTTGTCTCTGGATCTCCGATATGTTCCTTCAGCCTTTTTAGTATAAATATTGATTAAAGAAGATTGTAGAATACTGCTACATTGTTTGTCATCATCATTAAAGAGGGGTTTAGAGCAGATGTGATAAGTTCCCTGATAATTTCAGTTTCTTTTTGCTTATTCTGGTTAGCTATCATTTTACTGTGTTTAGTTCAGATTTGGCGTACTTTAAACTTGAATTTCCACTTTTCTGTGTAAAATTTTAGTTTTATCATTTTAAATAAGTGTTTCGTTACTATTATTTCCATTGGTAAGGAGGGTATGTTGTAAATATAATAATCCTCAGAGGCTCTGGGCTTTTACATAAAGATATTATTGTTCAGTCCTGTAGAAAGATATTTAAATATATATTATCCTCTCTGGTTACTCTGGTATGAATGACTCTGGATTAAACTTTATTAAATAACACACTCTTGGCAAAAAACAGTGTGAAACAATTCCAGATCAGGGCCCGTATCCCTAAAGAATCTTTGTGCAAAAAGTGGCTCCTAGCGGCCAAATTCTCAGAGTCGTGACATTTTCTTAGAATTTCCCCTAAAAGTGACACGACAATCCCAGTTAATATAAAAGCTATTCCTCAAGATTCCTAGCGCTTAAAAGGGCTCCTAAGGCGAGATCTGCTAAGAGCAGGGAAGAGGACTTTTAGTGGCTTAAGAGTTCCCCTAAGCAGCTGCACAAAATGGCCAACAGAAGAGGCAGGAGAGATACCTTTATGTTCGTTCACCAACTGGGCCAGCAACAAACCTTGCTCCTCAGTCCAGTTCGGCTTGCGAGTCCTTTTTTTCTCCATTTTCTGTGTTTGTAGGATATTTGTTAACAAGCCTTTACAAATAGACCAGCCAGCAATCACAGACATTGATAAAAGCTGAGCCGTGTTACCCTCGTTAAGACCACACTGGGACTTGTAACGTTGTGATTTCTTCTTCATTAGGGACAGCCCCTTGAGATAGGCCATCTTGTTTTCAATGGGGTCCATATGGGAGTGAAAGTACAAAATATGCCAGCTAGGATATTGATATGAGCAAATAAGACACGAATCATTATTTGAACAGGGTGTAATGAGTTTAAGTTTTCACATATTTTAGATTCTAATGTTAGGCTATAACCCCTACAGCTTACTATTCATTTTCCAGATATTTTCTTGAATGTGAAATATTATTTACAATTACAGTCAGCATAAGATTAGAGTGTATAATTATGTTTATTGATTTGAGGGTACATCCTTTGCTCATTCTCACCAAAAGCTCATTTCCATCAAACTTGTAGGATCAACCAATCACGGCTTTTGAAATGATGACTCATACCTAGCAACGGGGTCAACCACACCTCCTCACTAAGATAGGATTTTCCATCCATTCCTTGCTCAGAGTTCACTGAAAATGTTCTGGAATCACTTCTAAGCTAAAACTCCTGGCAAGGAATTTTTAGGTGAAGTTAGGAGCTCTCTGAGAAGATTCTCAGAATCTTTAGGGATACAGGCCCAGAAGTTTTTAGTTCAACATACAAGTGACAACCTTCATCAGGTTATATTGAATTGTGTCAGAGAAAACATTATACCCTCTTTATGCAGCTGACTACATTAAAACAGAAACAGTGCAGGTCTGAGATCAGAACCTTTCCGAAACACCAAACTGAGGTCCTGTTTCTGCTGATATTTAGTAACAAAGTTACATGGGTGATTAACCCTTTTTAACTTTATCTATAAACATTTGCAGCTTTCACTGACAGCACACCATGTGGTACTTTAAACTTTGTATTGTTTTCATCAGTTAATTTTTGAGTTCCTACAAAGAGTGAAGATATAGGATGATTTGTCTGTTGTCACTGGGTGGTGCTGAGGTCTGAATTTAAGGGCAGCTCCTGTAATCACAAAGAACAGAAGCATCACAAACTAAAATATAAAGTTTGTCCCTCAAATCTGAAATAAAGCTGATCCTTCTGTCCTCACACACTTCCGGAACTTTAGTTCTTGTCTTACATTTTTTTTTAAGTTCTATAGTTCTGCTGACAGCTGACATTAGCTGTTTATTTTAAAAAAAAATACAAAGCCTCATACACTATCAGATTTTCCTATATAATGTTTGCCTTTGAGTTGTTGGTGCTTTTTAAATGGAGATCTGCAAAGGTGAGATGATGGAGCAGGTTTCAGTCCTGGTTCAGTCTGCTCCTACATCATGGTCACCAACATATGGAGATATTATCACCAGTGTTTGAGCTGCTTCCTGATAATTGAACAACAAATATTAATGCTCCAAATTATGTCTCTCAAAGGATGTAAGCTGTATGGAGTACTGCACATGGAACTTTGTTATCTATACCTCATTAACAATAATTCACACTGTTTTTTAACCTGAATATTTAAAACAAACTAAGTAAAACAAAAATTAAAATTTTAGTCAGTGCTAAAAAAATCAATCAATCAGTGGAAAAATTAAACATGCATTTTAACTTAAGTTGCCAAATGGCCGTAGTTAGTTTCAGTACATAAATATTGGGCTTTGCTATTTTAATCCATAGTTTATGATTAATGAGGGGTTATTGAAGTGCCAGCTTTTTTTTAAGTAAATGTTACTGTCCGTATAGATGTGGCAGAAGACAGAAAACAAGCTGCTGTTTGCACATATTTAATAATCAGCCTGTTGCTATTACAGTATAATACTCATAATAAAAGTAAAGTAATGGTAGTTAGTGACTGAGCAGCCCGGTGCTTTTCTCTTGATTTCTTCAGTCAGGGTAAATTCATTCTACTGCACGGATTAGCTAAACAAACTTTACAAAACAAGTTTCCCTGACAGCTGAGTGCTCATCTTAGCTAGCTAGCTAGCTGAGTAAGTTAGTTACGGATTAGCTTACAAATTAATTTAACTTACCGAGAAAGTGCGGCGGGGCCTTGGGTCATTCTGTCAGCTAGTCCAGTTTACGGAATAACACCTCAGGGTGTCAGTTTAAAACAGTCAGTCGTGGTTTTGGGACGTCAACGCTGGCCCTCCTCTCAGGCCAGCACGCCCCCGGACGCCAAAACAGTCCCAGCAAATTAAAGCTGAAAAAAAGTGAATTGAAACTGAAAAAAAAATTATGTGGGAAAACCTGGTTGTAAGTAAGTGTTTTAATTTAATTTTGATATTTGAAGTTTCAATTAATCTTTCTCACTGTCAATTTTTTTTTTCACTTTCAGTACAAAATTGTTCACTACATTCATTTCAGCTACAATATTATTTTTCAGTTTCAATTTAAGGTGGCATCATTTTAACCGCATAGATTTGAACTATTTACTCATGGATTTAATAATTCATTTTGGAAAAATAGATTTAAAAATAGTGTTTTATTTTAAATTTAATTATTAAATAATAAATTACTTACATAATGTTTGAATAAATAGAATATTGAAAATGAATTTGTAAATTAATTTACAAATGCATAATTTATTGTACACTTTATTATTTAAGGACATATCTTTATTTCGATGCGTGTGGCTTTTGTGGTCCTCCACAGTTGGGTGCATGTGTTGGTGTACAGGAGTATGAGGTGTAAAAAGTAAGTATGACTCTATGAAAGGACAACATCCAGAATGAAACTTGTATTACAACCCTCTGAGCAGATCTTTATTGAATGTACTTGATCGGTTGGTCACTTACCTGGTACAGTGGTTCCTGGGTGAGGCGGCTGAGCTCCCTGAACTCCAGCTGGATGCTTGTAACTTCAGCCACAGTGCTGTCTGAGGTCCAATGAGGTGGGTGTGCTGTACCTTTCCCAATGTTCACATCAGAGTAGGGGATCTTAGAAGGTGTGTTGAAGGCTGGCATCAGCCTGGAACCAATATCTTTCTGTGGAGGAATGGAAATTTCATGTCTATAGCTGAGCAGTATATTAATGACTAACCTTGTATTGTGGATGGATTATCTCAGTTGTTCTCTTGACTGAAGTTTGGTCCGTTTACAACATCCTGCCATGCATTTGCATCTGTCCCTAACTATTGGGAACCCTCACATTAACTTTTATCAAGTGGAGAAAAAAAAAGTTAGCATTCATCCTCCAGCTTCACTGCGTTTATGTTATGCCATAGCTGTGTCGTTAGCGATCACGTAGTACATCATTATATACCAGCTAGCCCAACTTCAGTAACCATACAAACGTCACTGCTGTTTAGTTTTCTGTCTTCATTTTTGTTGGAAGTAATAACAGAGCTGTACATTTTAATTTTTTCAGAAATCTCTAAGTCAGAACATGGTATATCCTGTTTAGGTGGAAACTAGTGGGCTGACTTCCTGCTAACTTCTAGTTCTGTTAAATTTAATAAATTCTGTTTTCTTGGATGCCTGGATATTAAACTTAATTGTCACACCTGGTAAAGCAGCAACGCTGATCATTTTATTAAAGGTGAAAGAATTTAGACAGTTTTGAACTCTCAGTGATGCCACAGTGTTCGTTTGACTTTGCAACCTGAAGCGGACAGAGTTTTGGAGTTTACTGACTACGGTAGCCATATTGCTCCAACAATCCATCAAGCGGTGCGGCTTCGTAGCTTACCAAAGTCGTACTAAAACATTTTTTGACAGATTTTTGAGTGCCACATAAAATCGGTTTGAGGTCAGTAAACACAACCAGAATTCATACATAAGACCCACCAGATTATAAGGCGCACTGTCGATTTTTGAGAAAATTTAAGGATTTTAAGTATGCCTTATAGTGCAGAAAATACAGTAAACAATTTTTTGTCACCCTCTGGCAGTGCATACACATTTACTAATGTGACAAGACTACTGTCTGTTCTCCCTTAAACAACTACATATCTACCTTCTTTATCCTCACCTTCCTCAGTCATTTAAAAATTAACGGTGTTTGATCTCAGGGTAGTTACAACACTTCTCCTGCTTTTCTTATGTGAGCTGAAGAATAAATTTGTATATCCAAATTTTCTAATTACTCTGCCCATTAAAATCTTATGTTTATGATTACAGTAGACACCCACAAATAAACAAAACAATAAGAACAATAACTTTATGAACTACTAACCCCAAAAAAGCTTGAACAGCAGAAGTAGAAAAAATACCTTTGACTCCCACTATGTGGGAAAAGCGTCTCTCTCACTTCGACCCCGTTGGCTGGTCTAGGGATGTTTCTCCCATAATAAGAGAGCCCTATGTAAGGTTTAGGAAACTGTAAAAATGCCTCCATCCTAATTGTCCAACTCCTGCTGCTGGTGCAACTCTGTTCTAATGAATTGAAAAGACTATAACATCACATGTTGAATAGGAATGGTGGCAAAATTGGACATCCTCTAATAAGAAAATTCTGATATTATTTCACCTAGAACTGGATTCAAGATCATTCAGCTTGTTTTGAATACTTCTCTGTCATTTAATCCACTTGGTGAGCGCTTCGGCCAGCTCCACAAACGCGTCCTTAACTCGTCCATTCCTTTTAACAGTCCTTTCATTCCTTCAGTTATTTTGTCGAGTTTGTTGCCCATCTTCTAATATAGAGAATTAATGTCCTTTCGTAGACTGTCGTGATACTCTTTCAATTCCGACTTGAGCGATTCGAAAGCTCTCAGCAAATCGTTCTGACATATGTCAGCTCCAGGGTTAGTGTTAGCTTGCGTTGAGACCAAAGATGGGCAGTAACGCGTTACTTGTAACGCACTGGGGCACATCTCCCAACACCAACTGCATCAAACGTTGAAAGGTAGCTGGGGCATTTTTCATGCCAAAGGCCATTACGGTATATTGCATGAAGTGGTCAGGGGTGAAAAATGCAGAAATATCTGAAGTTCTGGAAGTGAGAGGCACCTGCCAGTAGCCTTTAAGGAGATCGAGTTTGGTGATGAATTTGGCAGGGCCTATGCTGTCGATGCAGTCTTCCATACGAGGAAGCAGAACCGAGTCAGAGACCGTTACAGCATTTACCTTCGGATAATCTGTGCAGAAACGGGGTGTGCCATCAGACTTAGGCTTCAGTAGACATGGGGAGCTCCAGGGGCTAACTACTCAACTTCCTTTTTCATCACCTCACGCTTGGCGATGGGGCAGCGGTATGCATGCTGCTTGATTGGGCCTGCATCCCCAACATCAATGTCATGCTCACAAACATTGGTACGGAAGGGTACGTCACTAAAGATAGACGGGTAGGAGTGCAACAAACCAAGTACATCTTTACACTGGGACGGAGGAAGATGAGACAGGTGGGTCTCGGCCTTAGCTAAAAAAAACAGAATTTGACAACCGCCCAAGTAGTAATATACCTATACTTTTTTTGCCCCCCCCCCCGCATCCCCCTGCGCGTTCATGTGAGGGCATGTGCGCGTGAACGGACTTTGCAAGTGCATGTGCACGTGAACGGACTTTGTACATGCTTGTGAGTTCAGGGGTCATATGAGTTTACATGTGTTTAATAGCGTTTTATTTAATGAAACCATTATGTGTTTTAATTAAGCTGTTTTAAAGGATTGTATAGGTCTCAGAGTTCTGTTATTTAGACATAGATGATTTAATTTAACTAGTTTAGGGGTATTTTGCTTTTTCTTTAGTGCTTTCGAACAGTCACAGGAGCAAATAGTTTTTAAACAGAGGGGTTTTTTTCACGTTCTAAAACCATGTATTCCCACACGCATCAGTGTTTCATACAGCCTGTTGAACAACAGAAGCCTTGTGATAAATATATTTTATATGATTTTGAGACACGGTATCACAACAGCAAACATGAGGCCAACTTTGTGTGTGCGTCTGATGTGAAGGGCAACAAGTTCTCATTTAATACGTTAAAATGTGTGGCGGCGTTTGTGCAGCATTACAGACGCCCAAGGTTTCGTAGGTACACGTTCATAGCACATAACGCATCCGGATTCGATAATTACATACTTTTGGAGTACTTCGTCAAGCAATGTATAACACCTTCCGTCACAATGAGAGGGAGCCGTGTGATTTTGATGCATGACAAGGAGTATGACCAGCGGTGGATTGATTCGTTCAGCTTTTTGCCCATGGGTCTTGCCAAAATTCCCTCTGCTTTAGGTTTTCAAGACCTACAGAAGGGCCATTTCCCACACAGATTCAACACTAGGGATAACGAGTATTATGTTGGCCCATACCCAGACCCCTCCTTCTATGGCTATGAGCGCATGTCTGAAAGTGGTAAGGCGAGTTTCATGGAATGGTACCAGACTGCCTCACAGAACACCTTTGATTTTCAGGCTGAACTCAGGCGCTACTGTGTTAACGATGTTGATGTCCTGCGTAAAGCATGCAGCATATATCATGACACACTACTGGGTTGTACACAAGTTGATCCATTCATGCACACCACCCTGGCTGCATTCAGTATGGGTGTGTATAAAACACTGTTTCTGCCTAGAGACACGCTCGCTCTCACGTATGATGGTGCATACGTTGAGCAGAATAAGACGTTTTCAAACGTCTCTATTGAATGGCTTCAATATGTGTCCCACACCACCTGCACAGTGATAAAACACGCTCTCAGAGGAGGTGAACAGAGGGTTGGGCCATATTTTGTGGACGGCTTTGACCCCACAAGTAACACGGCTTACGAATTTGCAGGATGTTTTCACCACGGATGTGTTAAATGCTACCCCGAGAGTGAAGTAAATCCTGTCAGCAAAGCGTCCTACGTACTGCTGCATCGTATGTTTTGTGACAAAGTGGATGCACTGAAATCACAATACAGTTTGAGCGTTGTTGTGATGTGGGAGTGCGAATGGGCTGCCTTGAAGCAGACAGACCCTCCAGTTGTGGCTTTCATGCATACATACAGTAAGCCAGAACGCCTGAACCCCCGAGACGCCCTTTTTGGCGGTCGCACAAATGCTTTAAAACTGTACCACAAGGTTGCGTGTGATGAAAAAATATTTTACTACGACTTCACCAGTCTCTATCCCACGGTGCAATCTAAAAAAGATTATCCTGTAGGACATGATGGTGAAGAGGGAGCTGAGTGTAAAAGCAAAGCTCTCAATTTACTGGTCGATCTACGTCCCTACCCTCACCTATGGCCACGAGCTGTGGGTAGTGACCGAAAGAACGAGATCGCGGATACAAGTGGCAGAAATGAGCTTCCTCCGAAGGGTGGCTGGCCTCTCCCTTAGAGATAGGGTGAGAAGTTCGGCCATCCGGGAGGGGCTCAGAGTAGAGCCGCTGCTCCTCCACATCGAAAGGAGCCAGTTGAGGTGGTTCGGGCATCTGACAAGGATGCCTCCTGGGTGAGGTGTTCCGGGCATGTCCCACCGGGAGGAGGCCCCGGGGCAGACCCAGGACACGCTGGAGAGATTATATCTCTCGGCTGGCCTGGGAACGCCTTGGTGTTCCCCCGGATAAGCTGGAGGAGGTGGCTGGGAAGAGGGAGGTCTGGGCTTCTCTGCTTAGGCTGCTGCCCCCGCGACCCGGCCTCGGATAAAGCAGATGAAGATGGATGGATGGATGGATGGACATCCTCAAATCATTTACAGCAACTTTGACAAGCTAGAAAATTATTTCGGCTTTGTTAAATGCACAGTACTGCCACCAAGAGGGCTTTTTCACCCCGTCCTTCCCTACAGGTGCCACGGCAAACTGATGTTTCCACTCTGCAGCATGTGCGCTGAAGACCAGAACCAGCACACTGCATGCAGGCACAGTGACAGTGAACGGGTGTTGAAAGGTACATGGGTCTCATTTGAGCTTGAAAAAGCTCTTGAGAAAGGATACAAGCTTGTTTCTATTGATGAGGTGTGGCATTTCCCCAACAAGACCGACACATTGTTTAAAGACTATGTGAAAGCCTTTCTAAAACTTAAACAGGAGGCCTCGGGGTATCCAGAACATGTGAAAACCCCTGACGAACAGCGAAAGTACATAGCCGAGTATTATGAAAAGGAGGGAATAATGCTGGACCCGTCCAAAATAAATAAAGCTGTAAATAAGTGTAAATAAAGCTGTTCGAAACTGCAACAAGCTGCTGCTAAACTCGTTATGGGGGCGTTTCAGTATGAGGTCAAACATGGCGTCATCTGAGCTCATCACAGACCCGTCCAGGTTTAGTCAGCTAATGTTCAGCGACCAGTACGACGTGCGGCAGTTTTGTTTCATCTCTGACGACGTCGCCATGGTGCAGTGGCGCCACGCCGATGGTAGAGCATCCCGCGTCAAGGACGTTAATGTCTTTGTGGGTGCCATGACCACTGCACACGCCAGACTCATGTTGTATGATTTGTTAGACAACTTGCAACAGCGCGTGCTGTATTGTGATACAGACAGCGTCATTTTCACAGCACGCCCTGGTGACTGGATGCCTCCTCTAGGCCCTTTTCTGGGTGATCTCACCAGTGAATTAGCTTCTGGACAGGGAGGTGTGGAGGATCACATAGTAGAATTTGTTTCCGGTGGGCCAAAATGCTACGCGTATCACACATCGCTGGGCAAAACCCAGGTCAAATGTAAAGGTGTAACACTGAACGCACAAAACTCCAAAGTTGTCACCCACGAATCCTTGAAAGGTTTAGTCCACAAGTTTGTAGCCAATCAGGCATCAGACGCACACCCGATAATATCAAACGCGATAAAAAGAAGCTTCATTTGAAGAATGTAGCCGTTGTGAAGAAGCTTAAAGTTGTCTACAACAAGCGCCGTGTGCTCCCAGACTACACAACCCTGCCTTATGGATTTTAAATTAGATCAGGGGTTTGACGCTAGGTTGCAGCACCCATTCAGCATGGTGGTCAGCAGTCCCAGTAACTGTGGCAAGACTTTTTTTTGTCAAAAATGTCATTGAAAATGCTTCCGGGATTATTTCGCACAACACTGATAACAATGTGTATATATACTCATGCTGGCAGCCTTTATATGACTAACTTCTTAAGATAAGAGACATAAACTTTGTTAACGGTATACCCGAATCTCTGGCTGATGACACCCTTCTGCCTATAGACAAGAACAATTTGTTAATTATAGACTATGTAATGAACGATGCCGCTAACAATTTAGAAGTACAAAATGTGTTCACAAAGTATGTGCATCATAGGAATTTGAGTTGTATATATCTGGTTCAGAATTTGTTTATTCAAGGAAAATCCAGTAGAACTATTTCCTTGAACACTAACTACCTAATATTGTTTAAAAATCCTAGAGATAAATATTAAATCATGCTTTTAGGTAGACAAATGTTTCCCGGTAATACTAAATATTTTTTGAAGCGTTTAATGATGCTACATCCGCAACATACGGGTATCTTTTAATAGACTATAAAGCCAAGACCCTGGACTATTTAAGACTCAGAACAAATTTACTGTCAGACCGTCCGGTTGTTTATATCCCAAAACAAAAAACAGTGAAGACGTGAAAGGATGTCATCACACATGCGGAGGAATCTGTCTCTGTTGGAGTTGATATACAAGTCTCCACCGGCTCTACCCAGAGTTATTATTAGCAATGCAAACTTGGATTTCATCAATGCTTTGTGTGAGATAGCCTTTAACGTATTGCATGGTAACATTCCACTGACCAATCAACAGTACAAACAGCTAAAAAAGAAAAAATCTCTAATCAGACTGATTGCCGACAAAAAAATAAAAACTTTGAAAAAGAGAAAGACAATCAACCAATCTGGTGGGTTTTTACTGCTGTTATTAGGGGCTGCAATCCCTTTCATCACCAGTCTGATAGCAAACAGGTGAAAATAGAACATGTGCAAAAGATGTTTTTGGTGCCCCAACATCAGTTGGACTTATTGAAGCAACCGCAACAGTACACCGCAAACATCAGACAAGCAGGCTCAGAATGACTTGGACAAGGAGATGCTTCATGTGTTACAAGAATCAGACATAGATGTGTATGAGAAAGCTAAAAAATATAGCGATATTCTCCAAAGATACCTAGCACTTGTGAGACAAGGGGCCCGTGAAAAGAGCGTATTGTCTTTATCCCTACCGGAGCAGCTTAACACAGAGGCGCAAACCCCTCCTGCGGACACCCGTCTTGCTTATGGCACTGAAGGTGTGAAGGATTTTATCGCAGAGAATGTTTTGACACACATATCTAAAAGGAGTAGGAGGAATGCAGAACTCATTCTATCAGCTCTGAACCGTTCGCCAAACACTATTTCTTACAATGACAAAGGCAAAATTGTTATTGATAAACACACTATACCGGGTTCACACATTTATGATCTGATTAAAGCCGTCACATCCACACACACACCTTCTGAAGGTTTCAGACCTATAGGCTGGACAGAGTTTTTAAAGGCTGTTTCAGATTTAAACATACCGTTATCAGCCATATTCAATGCCGGCGTACATAAGACCCTAGCCTTGTATAAAACAGATCACACAATCCCTGAAGACACTGTTTTTTTAAAACATACGCCTAGAAAGAACACACCGGGCGTCTCACTGCATGATAGTACATTAAAGAAAATAAATTAAAGGGTGGTCCTGTCGAGTGGTTGGATTTTTGAATTCAGACTATTTCTTATCACAGCTGTAATGTTGTTGTTGTTGTTTTTCTGCCAAAAATATTGACTGTTTGTTGTTTTTCTACTGTAATTTTTTTCACTAGCTGTTAGATTGTTTTCTTTTATTACAGTTTTTTCTATTATTGTTTTTATTAATGTATAATGTTTGATTTCTTTATTACTCTTGAAGCCTGTATGATGTGACTGTATAATATATGCAACATTTTGATAATAAATACCATTGACTCGATTAAATCATGCTCTCATATCGTCTTTTATTATAACCACTAGTACACATCAGTATCCTTGTTGCACACACACATAATCGCTACATCCTGCCACAGGTTCTATGTTGTTGACAAAGCGACACACCATAGCATCGTTACAAGTTAAATTAGTAGAATACATATTAAGCAAACGTGAATAAGATACACCATTTTGTATATGAAATAAAAAAAATACACAATGTTGACCGCATGTGATGGAGAAGTCATTCTGCACTTGTTTTCCTGAATATAAAATAGTGGAACAGTTTTTTAGAACAAACACCTTTATCTCTGGTGGAAAACGGTCTAGTGAGTTTCCAAAACTATCAAACAAATAACCGCGATTGTCTCTCGAAATATAAACAGCAAGCCAATGTTCCCCGGGCATTGTAGAAGGGTGAGTGTTTACAATAGCCATAGCAGGCAGTCTTTGAAGCTGTGCATTGGGTAGCTGATTGCTGGCTAACACCCCTAGAAAATGTGTGTTTTTATTGATAATCCTGCCGATCACAGATGTTAGTTCTATAGTGTTCATGACCGTGTTTGCTGTCTCAATAGTAATCCAAGAGCACCTGTCTCATATTAGATATTTCAATGACTGAATCAAATACCAAATAACACAAGATGTTCATTGTGCGGGGTAGCGGGTTTCTGAAACGGGCTTCAAGCCTTACGTTCCCAGTTTTAATTAACGATACATTGCCTGAATGTCCTTCGTCAGCTTCCAGATTGAAACAGAATAATGTATACCCGTTACCAAAGTCGTTACACGATATGGCAAGTGCCCTGTCCTTTAAATGTCTTCCAGTGGTTTGTATCAGCTGATAGAATTCTCTGGTATACTGTTTTCTCTGAAAATTTGGCTGGAACGGTTTAGCAGGATAAGCCTGACCATCAGTGTATAAAGAAATGAATTCTATATCACAGTTTTCGAAATTAAATGGGTTACGGGTGGGACTTCCTGTAAAAGCTTCATTATCAATGAATGCAATGATGACAAATTTAGGTATCCTGCCCATAAATAAATTGTCATTAGTTGATATTCGAGACCCTGCTGGTATGGAGAAAAAAAATCGACCTTTCAGTGACAGGTCGATTCCATTAAGTAACAGTTTTTCTTGAAAAAACAGATCTGCATGTACAGGCGCTATCAATTCAACAATGCTGCTATTCGCTGTATATTCGCCTCTGGTCACAAGGCCCTGGTTGTCCCCTTCTATGGATGTGTCATTCATGTGTGATGCTGTATCCTTACAGAATAACCCTGTGCTGAACTGTGTGTCTAAAGTGTCCTTATTATAATTGATAAGACATTCTATCACACCTCTGTATGGATACGTGTTGGATGATTGACTAATGAGCGTGTGTCCCAAATTAACATCGACTTGACTAAATAAGCTGCATCCGGGATAATTAATAAATCCCATGTTAGCATCTCTAGCCAGGTTTGAGCCATCAGTGTTTGTGATTCTCACACGTGTGTAGATATATGTGTCATTTAGATCCAGGTAGTCTTCGCCAGACGATGAGATGTAAAACTCTATCGGACCTCCATCAGTGATTGCCGAAACAGGAGGTATTTCAATAAACGTACTTTTCTCAATGCTAGTCTGTGTGTAGGGAACAGTAAACAGGTCCAGCTCTGTTTTTACACATTCTCCAGATTGACTGTGTAACAGCGCCATTTAGAATATGTCAAATGCTGTAGTTTTTGAACGCTTGGTTCTGGGTCTTTTCACTCCGTGTGACGGTGTCCGTTTGTTGGATCTTCTGGCTGATTTTGTGGTTTTACGCTTTCTAGACAGTGTGCGTGCTGTGGGTGGGGTTTTTGAAGTATTGGGCATATACACATACACTCCGTTACCGTCCTGCTTAGTGGTTGTGGGCTTAGTTATGTTGGATATGACATCAGACACTATTCCTGACGCTGCAGTTTTTAGGTGTTGTTTGAGTATACTGACTCCTTTTTTAAACAGTGGTACTGCAAATCTAAATCAGCTGCGGAACAATCCCCCTAGACCTGCGCCATATTGCATGCTGGTCCCTATATACCCTCCCAAATCACCCCAAGCTTGTGCAATGTAATATTTTAGATATTTTGCATCATCTGTGTTGTAGACACTCATCCTTTCTTTTTTAAAATTGCTGTCTTATCGGACGGAAGTGTAGCTTGACAAACACCTTACCGTATAAAAAGGGTATATGTTGATTCTGATCGTCTTTCAAATCAATTTCTGTGTCGTCGATTAATGTCTTTGACACAGGTCTGTATTGTGGGCTGTCAAATTGCAAAATGGCTACGCGCCGAACATCGTCTGTGATATTTATAGCCCTTAATAGCCGCGCGTGGGCGTCACCCACAAGTTGATAATTGGCAATATCTGCATAAATAAACATGTTGTATTTTCCCCCCGTATATGTCAGCAGGATGCGGTGCGTATGTGTTTTTATAATGAAGTATAAATGGTTCTTCTGTTTTGAATCCTAGGATTTCTGCCAGTCTCCCTCTAAATGTGAGAACGCTGCCTCTAGGCCCCATAACACTGACATAGTTACTAACGGTGTTGTATTGTGTTTTAATGTCCGCCGTGCCTGGCTGCTGTTGGCATTTCAAATTAAATTCTTTTATTATCTGCTCCACAGAGGTATAATGACCCACAGACAGCTCAATCGTCATTACGGATAGGGCGTCATCTTTGACAGGGTTATAAATTTCTACTAGCGAATCTCCTTGTGGAAAAGACAGCCAAGTGCGCGGGTACTATATCTCTATAACAGCTACCTCATACTGATGATTCAAAACAATAGGTTTTGCTAACTTTGTTCTAAAATTAGATATCTTATTGCCTGGGTAAACATGAGCTGACGCATTCGAGAAGAGGGTCACATAAAAGCCTGCCTTGTTGTTCTTTTTATCCATCCTTCTTTACTCTGTCTCTGCACAGTGCTGAATGAATGACTGCAGAGCTGTGTCATCAGGGTTAATCACACCTCGATGATGTCTTTTTCTGGAATCCATGAATTAAAACTTGTTGGCCATCCTAACCATTTTACTAGAGCCATCTTTTTTCGGCCCACTTTTTTTCTAGCCAATATGCTTTCAATTTTAAATGTTTTGTTTTTATCAACAATCACACGTTGTATTTCAGGCTCATAAAATGTGCCTTTCAACACCTCTCCTGCTAGATCGGCTAGTCTGTACACTGGGGGCTGTCTCCCTATACGTTCTTTGACTGTGAAAATCTCATTGGTGTAGGTTTGTTCGTATCCTTTTCGAAACACTCCTCTCAGTTTTGATATTCGTACGGTGTCGCCAACATTAAATTTAAAACGCACGTTCCTCTGAGGTTTGGTTTTGTACAGGATGTTAAAGACCAGCTTCTCATTATCCTTATTTACCTCAGCCGGAGCCATTTGGATAGACCTGTGATAAGCATTGTCATCCCGGAGCCTGTGTGAGCTCCGGGATGACGTGTACATATCTCCTTGAGTTGACGGATGTTAAGTACTTCCACATTCTACCCTTGAAGCTGCGGTTGAATCTTTCAACAATACTAGATTTAACCTCACTAGCTGTTGAGAAATGTTTGATGTTATATCGCTTCATTAGCTGTTTAAAGGTTGTATTATAAAACTCTTTGCCTTCATCTGTTTGTAGTATATCCTCAAATGCGGCTGCTACGGCTGGGCCCGTCTTGGTTGTGAGACATCTAACCCATGCATATTTTGAGAATACATCTATACATGTTAGTAGGTATCTAACATTATCATTATCTGTCATGTATTCAGACATATCAACCAGATCGGCTTGAAACTGTTTGTCGATTCCATTAACCAATACCCTATTTCTGGGAAAGTGGATCCTAACTGGTTTATGGAGTGTGTAAGTGTCATCTCATTCTAAATAATGTTTGACCTGAGATAATGAGGGTTTTACACCTGTTGCCTCGGCGGTAGCTATACGGAGCTTATTTAAACTGGCCAAACCGACAGGATGGGCCGGATCATGATAAATTTTATACAAGGTGTTTTCCATGATGCATGCAAGACACAAATGATAAAGATGTTGGTGTTAACATGTCTTTTTATTTCATTCACACAGACAATGAATACTGAACACCATACATTAAACCAGGTGTCTCCCAATCCAGTAGTTACCAATCATGCGAAGCATGGCTGGTTTAACACGACGGGCATAACGACTTGCTTCTGCAATGACAGTATTGCAGCTGTGCAATATTGTCGTTAATTGCGCATACTATACAGGGAGTGCAGAATTATTAGGCAAGTTGTATTTTTGAGGAATAATTTTATTATTGAACAGCAACCATGTTCTCAATGAACCCAAAAAACTCATTAATATCAAAGCTGAAGGTTTTTGGAAGTAGTTTTTAGTTTGTTTTTAGTTTTAGCTATTTTAGGGGGATATCTGTGTGTGCATGTTACTATTACTGTGCATAATTATTAGGCAACTTAACAAAAAACAAATATATACCCATTTCAATTATTTATTTTTACCAGTGAAACCAATATAACATCTCCACATTCACAAATATACATTTCTGACATTCAAAAACAAAACAAAAACAAATCAGCGACCAATATAGCCACCTTTCTTTGCAAGGACACTCAAAAGCCTGCCATCCATGGATTCTGTCAGTGTTTTGGTCTGTTCACCATCAACATTGCGTGCAGCAGCAACCACAGCCTCCCAGACACTGTTCAGAGAGGTGTACTGTTTTCCCTCCTTGTAAATCTCACATTTGATGATGGACCACAGGTTCTCAATGGGGTTCGGATCAGGTGAACAAGGAGGCCATGTCATTAGTTTTTCTTCTTTTATACCCTTTCTTGCCAGCCACGCTGTGGAGTACTTTGACGCGTGTGATGGAGCATTGTCCTGCATGAAAATCATGTTTCTCTTGAAGGATGCAGACTTCTTCTTGTACCACTGCTTGAAGAAGGTGTCTTCCAGAAACTGGCAGTAGGACTGGGAGTTGAGCTTGACTCCATCCTCAACCCGAAAAGGCCCCACAAGCTCATCTTTGATGATACCAGCCCAAACCAGTACTCCACCTCCACCTTGCTGGCATCTGAGTCGGACTGGAGCTCTCTGCCCTTTACCAATCCAGCCACGGGCCCATCCATCTGGCCCATCAAGACTCACTCTCATTTCATCAGTCCATAAAACCTTAGAAAAATCAGTCTTGAGATATTTCTTGGCCCAGTCTTGACGTTTCAGCTTGTGTGTCTTGTTCAGTGGTGGTCGTCTTTCAGCCTTTCTTACCTTGGCCATGTAGAGACATGGCCAAGGTAAGAAAGGTCTACAGCCAGTCTTGTGTATTATTATACAAACTTTGGTTGTAAGATTCAGATAACTATTTAATAAAAGCTAAATATTTTATATGAGAGTAAGAAATCAAAGTATAACTTTGTGTCCACCTTTCTCTGTTAATGCCCTACCTGGCCCCCTGGCAAAAGCTTTGCTAGATACGCCCCTGCACAGTTACCAGCTGTCAGCTACACAAAAACAGGAGCTTGGTGTTTATTTGTCTCTCAGAAACAGTTCATAACTTCCCTTCAACTCATTCATGTCACCTAAAAGGTAAACCTGTTTCTCCATCACCAGTTCAGCTCTGACGATTCAGTAAGGACATCTCCTGGTTTGGACCAGCCGCTTCTACAGCTGTGGCTCCAGCAAACATCAGCTGATACTAGAAATTAAAATCAAATGAATTCTAACAACAGCTGATCAAGCTTAAACGTGCTGCTGTTGTTTAGCGCAATAAACAAGAGCGAAAAGCCGATCGTTGATCAGTTTCATGATTGAAGTTGCCACAGGCGAGAGAATCACACGGGAGGCTTCGTAACGACAGAATAAATCGTAATATTTTCTCTGAATGTGGGACAATTCCCTTTGTACGGCAACTCTATGAACTAACCCTTATGAATAAAATAAAGTTCAACGTCAGTAACTTAGCGCGCACACAGGTCAGCACAACGAAAATAAACTACACCTAAACTCGGTTTATATCTGACCCAAATAGAGTGCAATTCAGAACTCTTTTCAGAATTCTGCTGAAAAGATGTTTTTGCTGAAAATAGCTGAAAAAGCTGGGATTTGTGCTGAAAAGTGGTGAAAAAACTGAAAATTTTGCTGAAAAGGGGTAAAAAAGCTGAAATTGAGTTAACACTAGAAGTCCCAGGCTTTTCTAACCCTCTGTCAGCCAAGTGGAAGCTAACTTGGCTAGTCTGTTAGCATCAATTCAGAATCAATTCAGATTCAGATTCAAACTGAGGGAGTAGTTAAACGGCAAAGAACGGAGCAACTAGAAGAATAAAGATAAAGAATAAAGAGAAACAGGAAAACAATAGTGTGGATGCCATGAGGCATCCACACAATAAAGAATAAAGAGAAACAGGAACTCAATAGTGTGGAAGCCCTTTGAGGGCATCCACACAATAATAACTAGAAAAATTTGCATTTCCTGCGAAAATGCTGTGTGGATGCCGGAACGCTGAAGCCGTCTGCTGAAAATGACTGAAAAAGATGAAAAGCTGCAAAAATTGTATGGCAGTAAAGAAACTGAAAAATTATGCTGAAAACAAGTGAAAAAACAGAAACTTTTGCTGAAAAGAGGTGAAAAGGCAAAAATTCTGCTTCAAAGGGGTACAGAAGTTTAAATTTGTACTGAAAAGAGGAGAGGTGAAAAGGTTTCCTCTGAAATGAGCAGAAGATACTGAGATTTGTATTGATAAGAGGTGAAAGGCTGAAAATTCTGCTTAAAATAGGTGAATCAGCAGAATTTCTACTGAAAAGAGATTTCTGTTGAAAACACCTGAAAAAGCTGGAATTTGTGCTGAAAAGGGGTGAAAAAACTCACAATTCTGCTGAAACGGGGTGAAGAAGAGGTGTTGGGCTGTTGAGAAGAGTTAAATAAGTTGAACTGATATGTTTGGGTACAAATACTATGATTTGGCAATAATACTGCGTTTTAGCACAACTACTGAGATTTGATTGAAATACTATGATTTAGAAGAAATATTATGACTTTGTACAAATACAATATTTTGGCACAAATACTATGATTTGGCAGAAATACTATTATTTAGTAGAAATACTATGATTTACCAGAAGTACAATGTTTCTGCAAAAATAGTATAATTTTGAAGAAATACTATGCCTTAGTAGTAATACTATAACATCAGAGATATATGATGATTTTGCAGACATTCTGGTTTTACACAAATACTATAATGTGGCAGAAATACTATGCTTTAGCACAAATACTATGATTTGCTATAAATACTATGATTTGGCACATATACTGTATTCAGCAGATATACTATAACAAAATAGAGAGTCTACGACTTAGTAATAATACTATAACATAATAGATATACTATGATTTTGCAGACAGTCTATGTTTTTGCACAACTAGCACAATGTGGCAGAAATACTATGATTTGGCACAAGTACTATGATTTAGTAGAAATACTCTTTTGGCACAAATACTATGTTTCAGTACAAATACTATGATTTGGCAATAATACTGCGTTTCAGCACAACTACTGAGATTTGATTGAAATACTATGATTTAGAAGAAATACTATGATTTCGTACAAATACTATGTTTTGGTTCGAATACTATGATTTGCAAAAAATAGTATGATTTGCACAAGTACCATGATTTAGTACAAATACTACGAATTGGCAGAAATACTGTGACTTAGTAGTAACACTTTAACATAACAGATATACTGTGATTTTGCAGACATAGTATGTTTTTCCACATATACTACGATTTCGCTCAAATACTATAAAATTGCAGTGATACTATTATTTTGAAGGAATACTATGATTAGGTAGAAATACTATGCCTTAGTAGTAATACTACAACATAACAGATATACTGTGGTTTAGCAGACATAGTATGTTTTTGCACAATTACTACGATTTTGCTCAAATACTATGAAATTGCAGTAATACTTTGATTTTGAAGGAATACTATATATAGGTAGAAATACTATGCCTTAGTAGTAATACTATAACATAACAGATATACTGTGGTTTAGCAGACATAGTATGTTTTTGCACAAATACTACGATTTTGCTCAAATACTATGAAATTGCAGTAATACTTTGATTTTGAAGGAATACTATATATAGGTAGAAATACTATGCCTTAGTAGTAATACTATAACATAACAGATATACTGTGGTTTAGCAGACATAGTATGTTTTTGCACAAATACTACGATTTTGCTCAAATACTAAAATTGAAATGAAATTGCAGTAATACTATGATTTTGAAGGAACACTATGATTTGGTAGAAATACTATGCCAAATCGTAGTAATACTATAACATAACAGATATACTGTGATTTTGCATAAGTATGTTTTTTTCACAAATACTACTATTGGGCAGAAATACTACGTTTTAGCACAAATACTATGATTTGCTATAAATACTATGATTTGGCACACATACTATATTCAGCAGATATATTATAACATAACCGAAATTCTACGACTTAGTAGTAATTCTATAACATAATAGAAATTTTAATTGGGCACAAATACTATAATTTGGCACAAATACCATGATTTGGCAGAAAAATACCATGATTTGACACGAATATGATGATATGGCAGAAATAATACGATTGGGTACAAGTACTATGAATAGCCACAAGTACTATGATTTAGTACAAATACTATGATTTGGCAGAAATACTATGATTTAGCAGAAATACTATGTTGTAACATAACTAATATCTTTTGACAGAAATTTCTGCTAAAAGGTACTACTTCTGCTTTTTAGCAGAAATACTGTAATTTGGCATAAATACTATGATTCGAGATAAATACTATGATTTGGCAGATATGCTGTAATCAACACATATACTATAACATGACAGAAATTCCTCCACTTATTAGTAATACTATAACATAACAGAAATGTTATGTTTTGGCACAAAAACCATGATTTGGCAAAAATACTATGATTTAGCAGAAATACTATGATTGAGCAGAAGTACTAAGATGTAGTAGAAGTACTTTGATTTAACAGAAATACTATTATGGAGGAGTAATACTTTCTGCAATCAGAGGTACTGCTTCTGTCTGCTTCATCAGGCTGTGTACTTGTATGTATTTCTGCCATGGAGCGTTAACAAAAATCTCAGGTCCAAAAAAACTACTAAAATCCTAAAATTTTGCAGAATTGTAATAAATTAGCAATATAAATTACAGGTCTGTGATAGTGTATAAATTTGTAGTGAAAAAAAAAAATGTTGAACAAGATGGGATTGAACCCATGACCTTTGAGCTGCAGACCGGTGTCATTACCAATTGCGCCACCTGGAAAGGTGGCTGGCGGCTGGAAAAAAGATTGATGAGCAGTCAGAAATACATCGTGGTGAGAGGCGTCAAACGCCGTTTTTTGGAGTTACAAAACGTTGGGTAACTCAAAAACTAGGTGGGATAGAAGCATAATTCTTTTACTGGATGAATCAGCGGACTTTGGTGTACTTTGACTGCGATTTCCATAGCTCTTTGTACCTCCGTCGCGGAGATATGACGAGAGAAGAAACGGCTTCATTTTCAGAGTTTGAAAACTGACAGGAGGACACATGAATCGGCACAAGCCTCTTGTCTTAAATTTGCTTTGTTAAAATTATTTATGATTTATGATTTGGCAGAAACACTGGGACTTGGTAGAAATACTATGATTGACATGAAATACTTTGACTTAGCAGAAATTCTATGATTGAGCAGAATTACTAGGATTTAACACTATGATTTGGCTCAAAAACCTTTATTTTTCAGTTATATTATGATTTGGAAGAAATACTATGCTTTGGAAGAATTACCAAGATTTGGCAGAAATACTATGAGCAGTAATAGTATAACATAGCAGAAATACTGTTATTTTGTGGAAATGCTATACGTTGGCACAAATAACATGATTTAGCAGAAATACTATGATTGAACAGAAGTACTAAGATGTAGTAGAAGTACTTTGATTTAACAGAAATACTATTATGGAGGAGTAATACTTTAACATGGGAGAAATATTGATACAGACACACACATACACAGAGCCTAAAGGGAACAGTGGCTGTTAAGAGTCTGGGCTTGGTATATCTAGGTCAGTTAAATTAGCTGCACCTGCTGTAATCAGCCCTTACACACACAGACACAGAGAGAGGTATAAGTTTTCTGCAATGTGATTCTCACATTCAGGATTCCCCTCGAACAAATGACCATAATTTCCTAACCGTAGGGGCTAGAATGGTCATTCTGACACCATTTTGTTCAGAAGAGATGGGGGAATCTGCAGGTCTTCATAATTCAGAGATAAAATATAAATTATTGAAGATATATGACTTGTAATACACTGTAACTGAGTAGAGGCAAAGCAAAACTGCCTTGACTTGCCCTCAAACAACGTTTTGTAACTCTAAATCTATTTGGAGCATCAAAATCATTCTTTCACCGTAAGAAACAGCAGGCTTTGGTGAACAGTCATGGAAATTTTCAGGTCTCTGTTGAAATCCATCAAAAAGATATGACGAGAGAAAAAAGTGCCTCATTTCCAGAGTTTGAAATCTGAAGAAAACTGAGAGAGGGACAAATTTCCTACCCTGAAACAAGTGTAATTCATGGCCAAACAGTAATAGGTGAGGAAAAAATTATTGAATTGTGAGCATCAGGGATGTCTGAAGATATATTGGCACAAGCGTCATGTCTCAACTTTGTTTTGTTAAGGAGATATGACGATTCGAAAATGCCTCTCATTAGAGAATTCCAGTGCTGATTTTGAAGAAACTCTCCATTGAGTTTCTATGGAGAGTTTTCAGACTTTGTGTTACTCTGAGGAGATTTGCAAAATCTCTATAAGTCCCACAACAATGATAGTGACATTTTCTGAAAGCCAGCAAAAATACCTACGTTTTGATGTATAATTTGTGGGAGTTGAGTGGAAATTGAGCGAGTAGCAAGAAGTTGTTCAGACATGAAGAGAAAATTCAGAATGGACGAGTGTACACTCTGAGTTAATTGCATAGCAACCATAACAACGCATGTATTTTCTGAAAAATCACAATTTTGCAACTCAAAACTTAAAGAGGTATAAGATTAAAATGGTTGAAGATCTGAAAAAGCTGAATCAGACAGGAATAGCCCAATAATCTGAGAACATTTTAAAGTTTGAATGGAGTTTCTAGGTGAAAGTATAAGAAAGTAGTTAAGTTTCAAAAACAAGCAAGTTTTAGCAGAATTGTGGAAGTTTTCCATTCATTTCAATGGGACAAATTAAAGGAAAAAAGTGTAATATTTTAAAAAGTATAATAGTAATAAACACCAAAAGTCATAGCGATCATTAGCAGAAAGAGCAGAACAGTATAGAGTTTGAACTGAGAAAATCGGCTGAAAACTGAGGGAGTAGTTAAGCGCCAAAAAACGTACGGAAGCAACTAGAACTAGAAAAATTTGCATTTCCTGCGAAAATGCAGTGTGGATGCTGTAAAGCTGAAGCTGTCTGCTGAAAATAGTTGAAAATAGCTGAAGAAGCTGAAGAAATCAAAGTCAGTGTTTAAAAAGTTGTTGAAATTTAATTACGTTGCAGAACAACATCAAGTTAACAAAAATGTAATAACTTAGCAGAAATGAAATAACTTAGAAGAAACATAACAATTCAGCAGAAATGTTGTAGTTTACCAGAAGCTACAACTTAGCAGAAATGAAATAATTTAAAATAACATAACTTAATATAACATAACATAATAAACAAAAGTAGTGTAACCTAGCAAAAATAATATAATTTAGTAGAAAATTAAAAACTTGGCAGAAATATTACAAGTTATCAGAACTGCTATAATTTTGCAGAAATGTAATAATTAGGCAAAACTGTCAACAGATAACCGCTGAAAAGGCTGAAATAACCTCGAAGTTACTTGTTTAACTGTTAAAAATTACCAGAAACATTAGAAAAGGAAGAAAATCAGCCAACAGATAAACTGATGTGGAACAAAACCAAGGTAAAATAACAGAGTTTACACAGCTGGTGAAATCTAAAAATGGCCAAAAAAAAAAAAAGAACAAAAAAAACCCCCCCCACACAAACAACATTTAGGTAATAAATGCACAAGATGCTGCGGTCAGAGATAAAAACACCCAAAAATAATGTCATTGAAATGCCAAAGAGTGGAAGAAAGTTTAGAAAGTAGAAAACCAGTAGAAAACAAGCCTAAAGCTTGTACGTCAGTAGTAGAAAAGTAAAACATTCAAATATTTTTAGAAACATATGATACAAAATATTTACTCAGTTGTTTCCAATGATTACAATAATGGCATACAGAAATAAAAATCCCATTTGGGATAAACAGAAAAATATTAATAGAAAATGCAAATCAAATGAATCTAACATCTATACAAACAATTGAAGCATCTGTTGGAATTGTGAACATATCCTTGTTTGCCATGTTTATGTTTATGGCCCTAAGATGAGCAGACACGTGATAGGCTATTAACTGCAAAAATATACACATGTATAAACAGCAAGTGAGAGACAAAAATATATCCTCTGATTTGCTGGAGTTTTGTGTAAATACCATTTGGCAAGGATAAACAACATGTTCCAATGCCACGTTAAAATTTTCATAAGCTTCATTTTTTCAATTAGTTTACAGTTTCCTGATTTTATGATAAATATGGTACCAATCTACAAAATACTGTTGAAATGAAGTCCACATTGTGATATATTTGAGGTGTAGAGAGTCACACAGCTGAACAATCGATGTGCATATTTAAAGAAACAGGGATCAAATAAAAAACATTATTGTGGAATAAATTACAGTGAAAATAATCACTGCTTTGCGTTAAAGAGTGACTTATGATGAGGTATTAATTGGGTTAACTTTACCTCTAACAGCTTTTCACATAGTGCTGTGACAAGGGTGAAATCCATCATAAAGTAACTGTAAACAGTAGAACCATTAGCATGAATGTTATGGTTCTACTCTGATCAAAACAAAAGTCAGCTGTGTGACCTGATATAAAATATAAAAGAGGAACACATATAAATGGATGTGACCTTTATGAACTTTTCAAAATGACTTTATATGTCTGACCCATTATCTATATATATTAGAGCAGATGTGGAAAACCACTGTTAGACCTACTCTATACTAATGTAGTTACTGACACCCCATACTAAGGCAGGATTCATACAAACACACATTATTTATTCTCTTAAACATTTTCTTTTTTCACATTTTGAGATTGTGTAATTTCTATAAAGAATATGTGTAATGGTTCAATAGATATAGTTATTTAAATGTCCATAATAATCACATGATCATTTTTGTACATCCTACAATTCAAGATTTAGAGCTGTGTGTTTGTATGAATTCAGTTTGCTATACTTATAGACTTAGATATATTAATCCACTATTTACCAAAACAAGTTACATTGTTTGGGTAAATAGATTGGGTTTGTCCTACAAAATAATTATTCAACAATAAAAAAAAACACAAAAAACATCTGCACATTAATCCAGAGTTCAGTTTCATATGTCTGATATTGTTTGTTAAATCTGGTGACACAAACACAGTCAAAAATTCATTGCTAGTGTGACATGTGGTCCTTTTTGCCTTTGACCAATGATATGCTGGTTACTTGGACCAGTTTAGTATTTGCTGTCACAGAGGAATGTTAACCATAAATCCAAAAGACAAAACTCAAAAAAATATGTTAATTGCAAACATATTTTTGCTTAGTAAAAGGACTGAAATTACATGGAAACTGTCACCTTAAAGCCTCATTGTAAATATCATCACAAACAGATGTTTTACACACAGCTAACAAAGCTCCACCACATCCGATCACTGCATATAAATGTAAAAGAAAACAAAAAAAAATAAATAAAAAAAATTAAAAAATTAACACAAGGGAAGACTTTTGATTTAATAACTAAGCTTAAAATAAGTGTTACCTTTGAATATTTGTGGGAAAAATCTGATGCTACCCCAAGAATCCAAAGCCACACTGGAAACGATGACAGGCTTGCAGCCCTCTGTCTTCCTGGAGTGAGGTGCCTGATCAGTAGCAGTGAGTTGACAGAAGTCGGTGTCTGTAAGAGTGGCCAAACACTGACACTCTGTCCACTTGCGTAGAGTCTAAGAAGCTGGAATGCAGGCACACTGTACTAGCTTGTTCTAAAAAAAATACAGAAAAAGGAACATTTTATTTGTGTTAAGGCCTAAAAACTAGAAATAAGTTATAAAATGGACAATGTTGAAATACCTTATAGGTGCTGCAGGCCACATAACCAGAATCCAGAGCAATCTCACACTCACATGATGGTGAGGAAAGATATAAGCTCTGCAATGAGGTTTGAATGTCTTAGTTGGGACACTGAAGAACTCAGGAGACAGCAATACCTGCACAGAGAGACAGAGTAGAAAAAGCATAGATTTGTAATCCATAATGTGAATTAAAACTCAGAAAGTGTCAACAAGTATAATCATTTGAGTATGAAATTATTTATGCAATAAACAGGATTTAAATTAATTAATTGAATTAAAAGCAATGACATTTTTTAATCAAAGATAAAGAATCATACCTCTCTCTGCTCTGAGGATCACTGAGCATCTCTGACAGGAAGTACAGTTTCCTCAGTATCAGTCATCATTGATGGTCTCAGAGGTGTGTAGTGTGGCAGCATGATGATGGTCTCCAGATCAGGCAGGAGGTCAGGTGATAGGTGTGTCATCTTCTCCATTGAAGACACACTGGTATGGCAGTTCATAAAACAGCAGTCTCTGTGTGCCATGTAGTTATCTGTGCAGTCCAGCACTGATGGATCAGGTTTGGCTCAGCAGTTCATGAAGATGGTGTTAAGATGTTGTTGTTTCAGCTGAGGCTGGTGAAGTTCGAAGGTTTTCCCACAAAGGAAACAGGACTGTGTGTGCCCTGTCTAAAAAAATACATCTACAAAACATAAAGTGCTTTTAACACCACCCACCCTCCCCACCTACCCATCTCAGCCCCCAAGTGTCTATGTAATGCTGGTATGGGGTGTCAGTTACTAAATCTAATTAGTGCGTCAGAAAGCGGGGGCTACACCTAAAGCCCCCGCTTTCTGATGTCTTTGTTTATTAGCAGCTTTTTCCAGCTGCTCAGAGAATTCTGACTTGGCCTTTATCCACCCAAACCCAAACCCACCCGGATAAAGGCCAAGTCAGAAAATGGATGCAGAAACTATCCATGTACTTCTAAATCAGATTTAATATATATTCTGTAAGCTGTAAAAATGTTTTTCTCTACATAATGTATCATTATAAACATCTCTGGTAGCCTAAAGATAGCTTAAAACTTTTAACATTTTTTACCTGTAAAACATGATAAGCAAAACCTCATTCATCCCAAAAACATTTGATTCTACAAAATTTACTATAATCAAGAAAATATAATTGTCTGTATTTATTCATGTGACCCATAATAAATACCTGCATTTATCTGGGATTTATTTATTTACTATTTCATATTTGAAAGCACTTTGAGGGGAAGCTCTCGTTTGTTGAGATACATACATCAGAGTAAAAAAAGTATCAAAAAAGGAGATGACAATTAACATCCATGAAAAAATTCATTAGTAGATTTAGTCTTTTAAAACATGAGAATAAAAAATAAATTATGTCCGTTTAATACTTTTTGCAGCATATTTCAGATCTGAGGTGCATGATAACAGAAGGCAGATCTCCGTGCTCTGCATGAAGTACAGCCATGATTTGATAAAATGATTAATAACATTGCAATGAGAAAGGTTTGATAAATTGAAGGATGGTTTTCTTACAGACAGAGCAGGGAAGCAAATTTTTGGGAAGCCTTCCATTATCAACAGAAAATCTTTTTCATACTCTACAATCAGTAAACTCTGTAACATGATCTGTAATTGTTTCAAAACTCACCAGACGACTTCATGATTGGCTGGAGGACAGGACACAAAACACAGGGTTGTGGTAACTGTAATATGTCCTCAGGACACCTGAATGTAGACTGTGCTGTGGCTGAGAAATAAAAATGAGGTCAAGCAGGGTGTTCTTGTCTGTAGTGGCAGAAGTGATCAGCTGTGAATACCCTCTAGACTGAAACTGCTCCAGAATCTGTTTTCTTCCACTCTGTAGCTGGTTCTCATTAAAATCTCCACACACAATTATTGGGTGACAGTTCATTATTTCAAGTGAATCTAAAAGACTTACCAGGTTTTGCATGAACGGTGCGAAACTGTAGTCTGGAGGTCTGTACACAACTGCAATGAGTGCAGGGAATGGAGCCTGAACCTTTAACACTAAGAACTCAAGATCAGTGACATTATGCAGATACTGTTTTACCTGAACCTGAAAATGATTCCTCAAATACACAACAACTCCACCACCACTTCTGCTGGCCATGTGAGGAAAGTTTGTGTAGGACACATGTCTGTTGCGTTTGAACATGGTGTAGCCGTCCAAATGAAGACTGTCTGCAACAAAGGAGCCTTGGAGGTGAGACTCTGTGAGACACAAAACATCTGCTAAACACATTTCATGATGACTCTTGATGTCACTGATGTGAGATGGCAAGCCCTCCGTATTGTGATGGATCAGTGTAAGAGTGTCAGGTCTGCTGGCTGTTTCTCTGACCTGAAGAAGAGGCATCATTTCCTCAACACTGGCTTGTCTCATGGTTTGGAGCGCTGCAGTTACCTCAGGATTGGCGTAAATCTTTTTCTCATCCAAGTCCTGTAAATACAGTCCACTGAGAGACGTCACCCTGCTGAGAGCAACATAAGCCATACCTGGTTCAAAAATGTTCTTCATTGAAACTACAGCTGTCTGTGTTGTAAGACCCTGGGTTTTGTGGATTGTGCAGGCAAATGCTAGCTTTACAGGAAACTGTCTGCGTACCGCTCCTTTAAACTTCAGACTCTCCTCTGCTCTCTCAATGTAAACCAGATCATCAGATGCTGCATTAGCACTGCGGTTGTGTCTCATAGGCTGCCGGTTGTCCATTCTGAGCCCCAGTTTAATTATTTGTCCATCATTTTCAGATCTCACCACTTTTATCAGTATACCAAAAGCACCATTGACCAAACCATTTAGTGTGTCCAAGTTTCTGGTCAGCATGACCCGCGCTCCTTCAGCGACGTTCAGGGTGTCGGGTAAATCATTTCGCCCACCTGTAAATGGTTTGTCTCTTCGTGCCATTCTGCCTGTACGTTTATCCTTCTGGAAATCGTCTGCATTGATGATTATGATGTTTGAATGAAGCTTCTTGAGTGTATCTGTGTTATGGGATTCAACATTCTTGTTGGTGGCATAAATGTGTAAGACCTCGATTGGACATTCTTCTGGTGCAGTCACAGCCTGTGACAACAAATCTCTGTCGCACTGAGAAAGCTCATCTGTCTTTTCTTTCACTCTAATCCTGTTCAACATCTCTGCAAAGGCCACATCATCTTTCTGACGCATGATCTCGGTTAGAGTTATCATCTGAAAATGTTCCCGCCATAGGTCAATCTGTTCTGGATCATAAACACAGAGAGGCTTAGACTGTCGCACTGGTGGCAGCTGGTAAAAATCTCCAACAGCTAAAACTGACATTCCACCAAAAGGTCTCTGAGTGCCTTTGATTTGTTTCAGTCTTGCATCCACATAGGCAAAAAGGGGTTTTGAAACCATTGAAATCTCATCAATAACAATAATTTCAGCATTTATAAGCTCACATCTGACTTCATCCAGTTGGTTACCAAGTCCTTGAATGGGTGGTTTCAGACTCCTGGGTAGTTTCAGTAGAGAATGTAACGTAGAGCCATTGATAGAAAAAGCTGCTGTCCCGGTAAATGACGTCAGTAAAACAGTTGGATTTGATATGTCAGCTTCTTCTGCATTAGCAGGCAGTCTGCTCAGGATCTTTGATGCTTCAGAGTGAATACATTTAATCAGATGTGACTTTCCAGTTCCTGCACCACCGTTGATATAGAAGAAAAATGGATCTGGGTTCAAACCACAAACGCGCTGAATACACCAGTCTCTTATGGCATAGAACACGCAGGCCTGCTTCTGGTTCAGATTCTGATACATTACACGTACTACAGCTGGATCGACTGCAGGTTGTTCTCTGACGGCTCTGATCTCTGTTACAGCATCAGACTGACGACTGTAGTCGGGAACATTCTCCTGTTCGTTCTCATCATCAGAATGTCTCTCAGGAAGATTCTCATCACATTGCAACCTCACAACTTCAGATTCAGGAGCAAGATTACACCATTCATCAATCACAACATCTCTATTTTGTTCAAATTCTTCCAGTGCACTCTCAATATCCTCAGAGTTCTTCTCATACTTGTCTTTATTTCTCTTCACAACCCTTTTCACAGACTCACTGTGGTCTGAACATGGAAGTCGCACAAAACCCGAGTTGTAGAAGGACTGATAGGTTTGGAACCCTTGAGGTTTCAGTTCCTGCTCTGATCTGTGTGGAAGGTAAAGTCTCAGCAATCGTCCATAATATTGCTCAGGATCTTTTTCCTGTGAACAGTGGTAATACCTGATTATAGCTGGTTTATCATTCTTTCGCCTTTGTACAAATCCAAGCTGGTTAAGAAGAGGAAGCACATCTTTTCCTTCATTTGGACCACTCACCAACCGGCACAAGGCAGCAAAATCAGCCAGTGACATTTCCTCATATTCTGGTGTCTCAGGTCTGCATTTGTATTTATCACTCAAACTTGTCATCCAAATATTACAACTGTCATGTGTTGTGGTTTCCAGGTAGCTCATGGGGCGACTCATTTTTACTGGGTTATCATCTGTTGGTACAAATACAACACTGCGGGAACATTTTTTCATTTTTAGGCCACAGACTCGAGTCACACACTCCTGTGCACTGATTTCTCTCTTTTTTGAATAAGCCTGCATCACAGCTCTCATTTCATCACATTCATTGACCGTGTTGTTTGCAGAGTTGTCAATAACTGTCTTCAGGTATTCAGAAAGGCCAGATTCTTTCTTCGTTATATATTTACAGAGATATTCTATACATGAATAGGCATTCAATATTAACGAGACATCTAAATTAGAGTTCCAGGTTTCAAGCAGGTGTGGGTTGTAATTGTTGATCCAACAGTCCTTTGGGTCACGTTTCAGAATGAGAGCTGTTTTCTTGTTTATGTCTTGGAGACATTGTTCATACTCATTCATTGTCAAGTTGCATCGTGACAGAATCTGCTCTATGGTGAGCGAAGCAGCTTCAGGTTCCTTCAGCAGGTTCAACAAAGGTCTGAGTTTGGCTTTTGCAGCTTCAGTGTCTGAATCCTCATCCTGTCTCACAATCATTGTTCTTGTGGCTGGTGGTTTTGGAAACCCAAATCTACAACCAGAGTTCACACTCTTAAAGCATGTTTTTGTGTGGTTTTTACTGTGCTTTTGTAGTTCATTGACTTTTTTGTGCAGTTCAGGTTGTTTTTCTGGATCAGGGAGTTGAGCTGAGATGTATCTGTCCACAAAGTCACAGACAGTTTGGTCATCATCCACATCTACTTCTACCTTTTCTCGAATCCACAGCAACATGTGTATATGCGGACTACCTCTGTGCTGGAACTCAACTCTGTAAAAGTAATCAATGATTTCACCAAGGGGCTGTGCAGGAGAAAAAAGCAAATCTCTGAACAAAGCCTCAACACGCTTATCAAACATTCGCATGGTGGTTACTGGATTTGATCTTAGAATTTCACACTTTTCTGACCAGTCCAGGGCTTCAAAATCAACCTCTTCACCTTGCTGTCTCTTTATTGCTTGAATCACTTCAGGCCATCTCATCTCAGCAGCAGAGAAAGTGACAAAGAACTGAGGTGTTCCTATTTGACGGACCATACTGAATAAATCTCTGGTAGTTTTCTGCCAGTAAGCTGGAGTTCCTCTGAGTGGCTGCATAAATCTGATTGCATCTTTATTTCTTACCAGCTTCTCTACTTCTGTCTTACTTTGTAACATTCCTGATGTGATTTTGCGTCCATCTTTGGTCATAGTTTTACCTTTCCTTAGTTGTATTGTCATGCTGGAATTAGCCAGGTATATTTCAGTGACAAACTGTGAGAAAACAGGTAATTTGTATCTTTAGCAAATCTTGCATCAATGTTGAAAAGCCTTGACTTGAAGTAAGCACTTGGTGTGAGTTTAAGACGTCTCTTTTCATCCAGTGTATTTTGCCCGGTAGGAAACTGCACAGGAAATGCCATGGCTTCCAAATGAGGAGTTCTGAAGAAGCTAACAGGATTGTTTCTTTCTGCAGGAGCAACACAATATGTGTTATCAGTGAAACAGAGAATCTCTTCTGAAATGTCTACAGGCTGCAGGCAACTTTCTAGAGCAAAACCTCCATTGTTCAAATCACTTTCTGGTTCCTCTGGATTTTGTTCCTCTGGTTGTTCATCACAGGATGCCATATTAATATCTTGATCACTTACAGACTCACTTTCACACAAAAGGGCATCTTTTTCATAGTTGTCAATTTCCATTAAATCTGCTTCATCATAATCATCACTTGCCATGCTGGCTTCATCACTGCTGTCATCATCAGGTAACGTAGGATCACAAAGCAATGCATCGTCTCTGATAACAATATCTGTGTACTGTGGATGAATTTGTTTCAGTTTATGCAGGGCTTGGATTAGTTTAGACCAGGTGACAGTCTGGAACAGCTGATGACCTTGGTAGCACAGTCGTCTTTTCAGCTTAATTCTCATGACCTGTGACTGGCTTCTGAGCCGAGGCAAACAGTCAACTGTTTGTTGGACCTCAGATGGTACACACACCACATTACCACGTATGAGTCTTTGTCTGCCCTTTGGAAGTGGAATAATCTTTGCAAATGGTATGCATTTGGCAATCAGATGTCTCTCCAGAATGTTGAGATCACACAGTTCAGCTGGAATATCCTGCAGTTCTAAACCATTGACAGCAGCAAGCCTTGGCATGCGTCCACTTTTGAGGGAACTGTGACACGTGTGACAGATATACTCTTTTTTTCTCTCAACAGGAAAGCTGCAGTGATCATTACATGCTTCATCACACATATGAACAAATTTACCAGTTAGACACTGCTGAGCTACAGTTTGGTGTTTTGAGTAATTTTCTCTTTTGCAGATTTTCACCTGATTAGGAAAAGAAGCTTTTAGACAAACAGTACAAACATAGGATGGTACTGACTTAATGTTTGATCTGAAACGAGATATGGCCTCATTCATTAAACTGTTATCTGGATGATACTGTAAACTTTCAGCTGGTCGATGCATCTGACGATATTTTCTTTTTATGTTCATTGCACATCTGATATTATGCATCTGTCTAAAAGAAAAAACATTCCAATATTTTACTCTCATTCGTTCTCTCATATTCTCTTTGTGCTGTTGCTGAAATTGTCTCTCTTCTCCATAACGTTTAGTGATGTAAGATAGTTTTTTCTTTTTAAATTCTTCACTTTCTTGATATAGTTTATATACATATGACCTCATGCAGGCTTTATGTTTCTCTCTGAATTCAACAGAACTTCCATATGTTCTTCTTATACGTTCTTTCTGCTTTTCTCGGAATATAGAGGACTCTCTATATGTTCTTCTTATACGTTCTTTCTGCTTTTCTCGGAATATAGAAGACTCTCTATATTTTTCTCTTTTTTCTTTTCTCGGAATATAGAAGACTCTCTATATGTTCTTCTTAACGTTCTTTCTCTTTTCTCGGAATATAGAAGACTCTCTATATGTTCTTCTTAACGTTCTTTCTGCTTTTCTCGGAATATAGAAGACTCTCTATATGTTCTTCTTATACGTTCTTTCTGCTTTTCTTGGAATATAGAAGACTCTCTATATGTTCTTCTCATACGTTCTTTCTGCTTTTCTCGGAATATAGAAGACTCTATATGTTCTCCTTATATGTTCTTTCTGCTTTTCTTGGAATATAGGATTGTCTTTGTATGTCCTTATGACACATTCCCTTTTTTTCTCTCTAATTTTAGCACTTTCTCTATACAGCCTTTTCATTTGCTCCTTCTGTTTTTCCTTAAAATCATCTCTTTCTTTATAGAGCTTTCTCAAATGTTCGGTCTGTTTCTCTCTATATGTAGCATTTAGTTTATACAGATTATTTTTGTACACTCTCTTCTTCTGTCTGTGATCTGGATCATTAGACTTTCTACTGGAATTTCTTTTCTTTGCCTTAAAGCTTTCATCACAACTGTACATCTCCCTTTCCTTCCTTTTCTGATTTTCCTTTCTTTGTGGTAATTTCTGTTGGGCCAGTGACCTTCTCATTTTTTGTGCTTCCTGTTTATTATGTTTCAAAATTTTATGTGGCAGTTCCTGTGTTGCCTTAGTTGAACAGGAGACAGTGTTTGAATCATTCTGAGGAACAGCATCTGATATTACCTGAGTTTCTCTCACAGAAGATGCAGAGGTTTCTTTCTGTAAATAATCAGAAGGACGATTCTTGTTTTCAATAGCAGCTGTCTCATCTGAATAATCCACTCTGGATGATGTCACTTCAGTGATTACAGTCTCCGTAGCAGTTTTCCGTGTCTGCTCAGTGGTTGTTTGGGAATTTAATTCATGGACAGGTTCATTTAAAGCTGCGGCTGGAACACTTGCAGCGGTTTGTCTGGATTCGGTGGTTTGATTAGCATCTCTTTGGTCAGCAGCGTTTTCACTGTGAAACTCGACAGGCTGTAGCTCGTAAGTGCAGGTTGGTGCGATGCTAAACATTCGGTACAAACATTTGATCCTGTCAGTCATGTCGTTAAGACGTGTGAATTTTAACATAACTGCAGTTCCACCACTTACACCTAGTGACAATGGCATTCCTGTAGACTTACGTGAGTGAGGGTCAAAATATGCGTATTCACCTGAAGTCAGCCTGCAAACTGCAATGACGTTTCCTCCCATGACTAGCAAAGCATAGCGGACCGCTGAAGCCAAACACTGTAGTCCCTGTTCAAGGCTCGGAAGTGATCTGTACCATCAAATGTGCCGTAATGAGCAAACTGAGACATGTCCACTTGATACTTGTGTCTGCGGCTGCTGACCACTGTGGGAAGCTCATCGCAGGCTAGAAACACACTGTTCACAAACCTCTTTCTGGCATCTGAATGCATGGCATGGCCTTTGTCCAACACACTGTTAAGATCTGCTCTCGTAATGAATTCATCCTCGTGGAAGAATGACAGGAAAACCAAACTGTTAGCCATGCATTGCTGATTCCGGTATTTTCCATACTTAGGAGAGGCCTGGCTTCGGGACGCACAGATGCTGCTCACTCGTGGACGACTTGCACTGTTTGTAACCTGTACATGAGATGGTCCTGGAGCTTCTCCATCATGCTGCGTTTGCACAATTACCTGGGGTTCAGTTTGAATTACCTGCTGTACTTTAGCATCTGGCACACATGCTGAGCGAACACCTCTCTTTACCACATCTGCATAAGACACTGTGGCTGTCTGAGCACTGCTCTGCACTTCTGGACTGGGAATACTTGTAACAGACACCTTTACCTGCTCACCGGTCTGAGAAACATTTACCTGTTCTCGCTGCTTTTGCCATCTAAGCTTCTGGGACTGCGACCTTTGACCTTTTCTTGGCATTTTGTTGAAGTACAAACTGGAACTTATATGTATACACAAATGCAAACAAAAGTCAACCTGTAAACACTGAAAAACTAATGACTTTAATGACTATTAAATCAGAGATTTATCAGAATTGATGTAAAAGGCTGACTTAAATACAAACTCAATATAAAAGTTATTTAAAGTTCTTTGAAAACACTTTGGTCTGTTTTATTGTAGCTTTTTCAAAAACTGTATATTATTACTTCTTATATTTTTTTAACCAGACTGGATAACAAATAGGTCTATACTTCTGTAAAGTAATATGCAGAATAAATCTCAACAATCAATCAACAGGCTATAATAAAACTCTTAGCTTTTAACTAGACTTTGTGTAAATCTTTCAGATATTTAAAATTTAAAGCAAATATGAGCTGTGATGGTGTGGTGATCAGATGACAGGTGATGGGGATTCTTCAGCTGGATGTTCTGCAGCAGTCAGGAAACAGGAAGTCTGGGTTCTCAGGGCAGCCTCTAGATGACAATGTAACTGAAACTTACACTGAGTGACAAAAAAGGGTTTGTCCTTAAAATAATAGTATAAACTTGTAGTTAAATGTTATAGCCAATGAAACAGACTTGAAAAATGTATTTGAATCAAATTTAATATTTATGTGAATATAAGAGTCTGAATTACAAAATAACCAGATTATCTTACTACAAATATCTCAAAAAAGGTGTATATAAGTTTATATAATTGATCAAATTGCACTTGTAAGCCAAACTATCAGTGTTTATTTCAAAGTGTAATGCAAAATTAAAATGACAAATGTAGGGCTCTGTAAGTAGTTTCTACAGTGAGTTCTACTGTACTGTAATTCTATTACTGTATATTCAACTTTTTACTTGTAATTTCCAGCAAAATGACTGGATGTGAGAGAGTTTAACGACAGGAAAGATGGAGCAGTGAGAGCGGAGATCTCTCAGAATTCTGAAAACAGATCGACGAAGTTCTGGTAACTTCATTCCAAAAACTTAGATTCTGGTAAAACTTGATTTCAAGTCACAGGATTGCGTTTCAACTCAGGTTCAAGCTTGTCAACTTAGATAGAGCTCATGGCGGAGAAATGATAGAAGATAGAATGGCTTGTCAAAAAAGATGGAGCAGGGAGAGGGAGAGTGATAGGACAGACTGAATTGCTTGTTAATGATAGAGGGAGAGGGTATTCTGCAGCAGGTCACCTGTAAGACAAAAAGAGACTGGAATTAGGCATATTTTCAATAAACATGGCTTTCCAGTATTTTTCGGACTATAGTCAACTTGAATCTTTAGTTTTTCAAATCACAGTTTACTTATGTATTATTCTGGCTGTGCTGCTGACTCAACCATTTGTGCTACGGGCTCAAACATCTGTCAAAATGTTTTAGTACGACTTTGGAAAGCTACAAAGCTGCACCGTTTGATGGATTGTTGGAGCATTACAGCCACAGTAGTCAGGTGCCTCGCGGAGTAATTCATATTGTCCTTAAACATAATATTATGGTGAGTGTATGAGAACCTGGCATCTGTTTAGAGACATGCGTATGAAGCAGATTTCAAACCGATCAATCCATGAAGAATTTGATAGATTTGTGGAAGAGGACTGAACAGAAAAAGTGAGTGTATTGTTCTGTGTTACCACTGAAAAATGTTGAGAGTTACTGTGAATGAGTTGAATAGTTTGAGTTATCTGAATATTTGGTTAGCTGCATACGCCTTATAACCCGAAAAATACAGTACATATAGGGCTTTACATATTGAAGAGTTCCACAGTACATTATTGGACTGAACTGATAGAAAATGCTCAAAAATGGTGGTGGAACTATTCTAAAAGAAATTTTTACATTCTATTAACATAATAAAAACAAACAGTGTCTATAAACTTAAACCAAGATGTGCTGCTACAATAACCTACTGTAAATATCATATGGTCCAACAAAACCAACACACTGAGGTTAGAGCAGACAGTTTCAGGCCACCTGCTTAAAATCCATGCCACATCACATGTTCCTTAATCCCCAAAGTTCTCAAATCCCTGTTTCTGTGTGTACTTACCTGGGACAACAGTACATCATAATATCTGGGCACACAGAAACAGGGATTTGAGATCCGTTAACATAAAAGTAAACAATACTGTTTCTACATATTTCAGTCACATTTGGGGCATGTTTAATACATAGCCATAAGCACTCCACTAAATCTAGGACGTACTTATAATGACAGATTTAAAGGCCTAATTAAAAATATATGATCATAATTTCTTTGTAGATCATTTAATCATAAAATACAGAAATGAATGCTGTATCTGTGCGGTTTGATTTTTTCCAGTCATCAACAAAATCTTTAATTATAAAAGACTAATTCAAAGAGCAGTTTTCAGACAGTGACTTAATTTAATGAAGGGAAAGAAGCTTTTGAAATCCACAAGGCCCTACTTGAAGACTTAATTGTACCTAAACTGCTGTTCATGAGCTGCTCTAATATGAAAAAATATGCGCTGCTACAATAACCTACCGACCTCTGTAGGTCTGGAAAGGTTTACACAGACTTTTTTAGGATTTGATGACTTTTGATGATCACAATAGCTGTGCTGACTCACAGCACTACACTGAATCTCCTATAATGAGAAACATTTCCCAGCACTGCACCTCAGACAAACCTTTACTCACCAGACTTGAGACGATCAGATCAGCAGTCTAGAGAAAGGAAACAATTCATCAGATCACTGTTTGATGATTCAGACTGTTGAGCCTCTTCACACACAATCCAATTTACTGTGACACAAATTAACTAGTAAAATCCTCAATTACTTTAAGCTTTTTAATTTTACTGTAGTCTAAAGAGGAGATAATAGAACTGCAGGATCTCACATGGCTATAGCATGTGTAATAAAAGCATTATTACTACAGAAATGCAAAGAACAGGCACCAATATTTGTTGGCACAAGTGCAGGATACACAAATATTTCCTACACAGAAGCCTTGTGGCTCCAACATTTTCTACAACAGGTCAGTGCTAATAAAGTGTGAAAAACCAAAACTTTTAATGTCCTTTCAGGTTAAAAACATTAAATACAAAGTAATTCTTGAAATCAGAAGCAACAGAAAACCTCATCATGTTTTGGTTAGTCTGATATGAATATGCAAATCCTAAAATACATGTAAATATTGACATGTTACAATAACAGATGTGCAGAATGTTTGTGATTAAAATTAAATGTCCTAAAATATTACACTAAAAATTCCTTTCATTGTACCAGTTGCTAGGAATATTTATGTATGTTGCAATGTCCCTTTTTGGCAACATTTCTATTTAATTTTAAAACACATTATATTCACTAAATAAGTAATAAACTAATTAGACACGTAATGTACCTAACAATTTCCACTCACACCTCTGGTTCTCTTCGTTTTTATTACTGTTAAAGCTATTACTTATACCGAGTCAGGCAAAATACTTCTACAGTGTTCTGACTTTAATGTAATACATCAGCAGAATTTGAGAGACAATATAAATCAATACCTGTGCAGCTCTTAAGTGTTTGAGCAACCACTTATACTGACTCCCCTAAAACACTTTAATTGTTTTGTCCGCTACTTAAATCCACAAACATAAGGAGAAAATGAACACCTGGATAAAGACATCTGACATTTAACTGTTTGGATTCAATAAGCCATAAGAAATTTAAATCATACATAAATGGGCTATTAAACTTCAGGGACATTTTCAGGGACAGTCAGAGGTCCTGTGTGGGGGCTTTGCTGCTACAGGTCACAAATCCTATGTTTTTGCCAACCATTAAATGGAAACGTATCACAAAAGGTCAAACTACTGTATGTAAGTCGTCAAACGTGCTACGCAATGCCAGGTTCATACTGCTTCAGTTACAATCACTGTTTACTTACCAGCAAAGGCAAAACCAAAGATCTCTTTCACTCTGTGTAACAAAAGACAAAGCACAAAAAATACAGAATGAGACAACTCAGATCAGCATCACAGTCAATACTGCGTCACTCTGTGTAGTCCAAAAGATTCAGTACACTTCTTTGTTTACCACAGCAACAAACAACTCACCTCTTTTTTTCTACACCTTATTAAAGATTACTGTCTTCATTAAGGTAAAATGTGGTTTCATCCATTTGTAATAAGCCACACAAGTTTCTCAGTTATGTGATAGCTCTATTAGTTTGGTGCTGTTAGATAACACAGTAGATTTCATAAGCAATGATTTGCTACACCTAGCACTGCACACTTTATCAAATTGTGACATCACAATTTCAAAGCATGAACAATCATAAATGAAAGCTTGGATGATATTTTTGTAGGCTTCAACATTTGAGTTGGTCTGCATTCAAATTCTGCTTCCTAAAAATATTATCACCTGCACACAGTATCATTTAATATGCTGTTGTTTTAAACATCTACATATCATATTAATATTAATGGTGCACTGCTGCATTTTATTTATTTGAAGGTGGCCTTTTTTATATGTTATCAATTTTTCACAAAGTGAGAAGTTAAACAGAGCTGCAGGTGTAGGTTTTACTTAAAAACCAACCAACCTGCACAAACAAGTGTTTGTTAAATACTTCTTAAAATTTAACTAAAAAACTAAAATTGATTAATTAAAAAAAACTTCTTGTTAAGAAATTTTATTGTTCTTATATTATGTGTTTTATCCTCACTCTCTCTCTCCCCCTTCTGTTAATTAACCCACAACACAGACACACCCGCACAGGCACGTGACTCTTTTTCTCCCGGCCTTCAGTCAGAGGCGGTAAAATGGCTCCTTTGAAGTTGCTGACCCTGCTGCTTCAGCAGCTAATCAGTAATTCTAAAATGGCGGCTCATTACCTTATAACCTAAAGAATGAGGCCGTTTTAACTGACTGATTTGTGAAGAGGAGAACCAACTTCAGCTTCCCCAAGAGACTCAGAAACACTAACACACCGAATGAACCAAACACAACACAATAACTGTATTAAACAATTAAATGAACCATATTAATTTCACACTAGGCCTATAGGAGCTAGGCTAGGCGTTAGCGTTTAGGTTGTTAGGGCTAGCATACCAAACACTCCTTTTAAATACTAAAATTACAACGTTTCACTCAAAAAGCAGCCATTGTGTTACCTTAACATGACTTATACTTCGACTGGCTTTATAAGTCACAAACAACAACTCGGTAAATCACTCAAACAGCTTATACACATTTAATTTCAGAGAAGAGAGACAGAGAAGCAGGCTTACCGGCAGGGATCAAGCAGAGAGTGGGCGGAGATTCAGGAGTCAGCCAGAGACGTACAAAAGAGGCATTCACGGGTAGTGGGAAACTTTGCCATTACACAAAATTGGCATTGAAAACGTGAAAAATATATGTAAATTTAAATATTATTAAACTAGATTTTTTTGCAACAAAAAACAACTAGCAGAAATTTAATTCTATAAGTTTAATAAATGTTTCAAACAGGATTCTTTGAATTTGAAATAATGGTTAAAAGACATAAATAAACATAAGGTCATTATGTTAAAATGTACTGTATTATGATAGATTTATTTAACTGACTGCAAAAATAAGAACAGTCTTCTTCTGAAAACCAACACCAAGGAGCTAGTGTTGGTGATCGCCAAAGCATCCTCACAGGACAGTAGGAGCTGCAGAGGCACATCTCACTGCACTGCAGGACTCAAGAGGTTCAGGAGGTCCTTTAACCCCACTGCCATGAGACTTTTTAACAGTGACTCCTGACATGTTCATTGCACATTTCTTTTATTCTAATACATATTGGTTGTAATCATATGAATTCTGACATAGATGGACTTGCACCCACTTGTTCACCCCTGCTACAGTGAGGTAAAGCTGTGGCTGTCTCCAACAAGACTCTTCAGTGAAGGTTTTAAAGACAACCATCTAAACTATAGCCTTAACAGTTACACTTTGTGAAACCACATGTTAATGTAAAAATCATATTTGTAAGAAAAATCAGTTTCATAGAGTGGAAACCTGTTAATACACAAAGACTTGTTCTCAACTATCAGTAATTAGTGCAGGGGTGGCTTTTACACACACACACACACACACACACACACACACACACACACACACACACACACACAGCACAAAGAGAGACCGGCTTTTTGCAGTTTATTTCTCATAGTGAGGATTCCCCTCAAACAAATGGCCATAATTTCCTAACCATGAGGGCTAGAACTGTCATTCTTACACCGTTTTGTTCAAAAGAGATGGGGGGATCTTCAACTGTTGACAATTTATCATTAAAATGTGAATTACCGAAGGTATTTGACTTGTAATGCACCATAACTGAGTAGAGGTGAGGCATGAACTACTTTGACTTGCCCTCAGCTGGCTGGGAAGCCATGGAAGCCTCAATATACAAATTTGTATGTCTCAGCCCACAGATATGATTGGCTGGTTGGGAAGCCGTGCATGCCCTGATATGTAAATTTGAATATTACAGTCCTCACAGAGGATTGACTTGCTGGGGACCTGGCAGAAATATATAGAAATACAATGATTACCCAGAAATACTGCATTTAGTAGAAATACTATGTTTTAGCACAAATACTATAAAATGGCAGAAATACTATAATTAAGCAGAAATACTATATTAAGTACAAATCCTATAAAATAGCAGAAATAGTATGATTCAGCACAAATGCTGTATTTAGCACAAATCTTATGAAATAGCAGAAATAGTATGATTTAGCAGAAATGCTATATTTAGCGCAAATACTGAAAAGCAGCAGAAATGCTATGACTTAGCACAATAGTAATAACTTAAATAGAAAACTTGGAAAAACAAAATGGACAGCTGAAAAAATCCTGAACATGCTAAGGGTCACTCAAATGTAATTGTTAAATGAAAAAAGAATCAGGACTGACTCCCTGGGGACCTGGCAGAAATATATAGAAATACAATGATTACCCAGAAATACTGCATTTAGTAGAAATACTATGTTTTTGCACAAATACTATAAAATGGCAGAAATACTATAATTAAGCAGAAATATTATATTAAGTACAAATCCTATAAAATAGCAGAAATAGTATGATTTAGCAGAAATGCTGTATTTAGCACAAATACTGAAAAGCAGCAGAAATGTTATGACTTAGCACAATAGTAATAAGTTAAATAGAAAAATTGGAAAAGCAAAACGAACAGCTGAAAAAAGTCCCACAATCACAAATATGGACACATATGGAAACACACAAGCACAGAGAGACACACAGGATCAAATTCAGTCAACCAGTCTAAATATATTGAATTTAAATCATACAATAAGATGCTCCCATAAAAACTCTCTCTCGCCCTCTCTTTGTCTCTCTCTCTGTCACACACACACACACACACACACACACACACTAGCAGCAGCAGCAGCAGCCAAACAGCCTGGGAGCTGCTGAATTTGAATCCACCAATCAGAGAGGCTGTGTACTTTTTCCCGCCAAAACAGGTGCACCTGTTTTTACACACATGCACACAGAGAGAGACAGGATTTCTGCAGTGTATTTCTCATAGTGAGGATTCCTCTCAAACAAATGGCCATAATTTCCTAACCGTAGGGGCTAGAACGGTCATTCTTACACCGTTTTGTTCAGAACAGATGGGGGAATCTTAAGGTTTTGACAATTTATCATTAAAATATGAATTATTGAAGATATTTGACTTGTAATGCACCATAACTGAGTAGAGGCAAAGCGAAAACTGCCTTGACTTGCCCTCAAACAATGCTTTCTAACTCTAAATCTATTTGGAGTATTGATATCATTCTTTCACCGTAAGAGACAGCAGGTTTTGGTGAACAGTCATGGAAATTTTCAGGTCTGTGTGGAAATCTATCAAAAAGATATGACGAGAGAAAAAAGTGTCTCATTTCCAGAGTTTGAAATCTGAAGAAATCTGAGTGAGGGACAAATTTCCTACCCTCAAACAAACCCAATTCATGGCCAAATGGTAATAGGTGAGAAAAAAATTCTTGAATTGTGAGCGTCAGGAGTGTCTGAAGATATATTGGCACAAGCCTCATGTCTTAACTTCGCTTCGTTCGGGAGATATGACGATTCGAAAATGCCTCTCATTACAGAAATCAAGCGGTGATTTTAAACGAACTCTCCATTGACTTTCTATGGGGATTTTTGAGACTTTGTGTTGGTCTGAGGAGATTTGCCAAAATTCTATAAATCCCACAACAATGACAGTGACATTTTCTGAAAGCCAGCAAAAATACCTACGTTTTGATGTATAATTTGTGTGGGTTGAATGAAAATTGAGCGAGTAGCAAGAAGTTGTTCGGACATGAAGAGAAAATTGCCAAAGGTACAGTGGCTCACTTAGAACCAACTGCATAGCAACCATAACAACGCATGTATTTTGTGAAAAATCACAAAGATGAAACTCAAAAGTTGAAGAGGGATAAGATGAAAATGGTAACAGATATGAAAAAGCTGAATCATTCATGAATAGCCCAATAATTTGTGAATATTTTAAAGTTTGAAAGGTTGTTCTAGGTGAAAGTATGAGGAAGTAGTTAGGTTTCAAAAACAGGCAAGTTTTAGCAGAATTTTGGAAGTTTTCCATTCATTTCAATGGGACAAAAAATTGCATAAAAAGCTTAATATTTTAAAAAGTATAATAGCAGAAAATACCAAAAATCATTGCCGGAAAGAGCAAAAATAGCAGAATAGTTTAAAATTTGAACGGTGAAAATAGCACAAAAATTGTGAAAGTAGTTCTACGGCGAAAAACGTACGGAAGCAACTTGAAGAATAACTAGAAAAATTTGCATTTCCTGCGAAAATGCTGTGTGGATGCCTTAACGCTGAAGCTGTCTGCTGAAAAGCTGAAAAAGATGAAAAGTTGCAAAAAGTTGTATGGTGGTGAAGAGAAAACCATTGCCCTGAGCAGGATTTGAACCTGGCCCTCCTGGTCTCAAGGCAGCCACTGATCTCACTGAGCTAAACTCACTCTGACAAAGAAGAGGTGGAGAGGCGGACAATTCTGCTGAAATGAGCAGAAGCTGCTGAGAATTGTGCTGATAAGAGGAGAAAAGGCTGAAAATTTTGCAGAAAAGAGGTGAATCAGCAGAATTTCTGCTGAAAAGAGGTGAAAAAGCAGAAAATTGCGCTGAAAAGAGATGAATCAGCAGAATTTCTGCTCAAAAGAGTTTTTTCTGAAAACAGCTGAGATTTGTGCTAATAAGAGGTGAAAAGGCTGAAAATTTTGCAGAAGTGGTGAATAAGCAGAATTTGGGCTGAAAAGGGGTGAAAAAAATGAAAATTTTGCTGAAAAGGGGTGAAGAAGCTAAAGTATACTAAATCAAAGTATTTGTGCCAAAACATAGCGTTTCTGCCATATTGTGGTACTACTACATTACAACATGAATACGGATTAAAGATGAAAGAAACTGGCAACAAATTCCTCCACTACAAACCAGTCTGATACCACTTCTTTGCAGTGTTCACGTTTACTAAGGCACTACCCAAAAGGCGCCACAAGAGGGCACTCCAACACAAGAGATGAGGTGAATGAGCAGAATTTCTGCTGAAAAGAGGCAGAAGGTTCTGTATGTAGAAAAAGAAACACTGTTGAACCATGTGTGAAATAAATAAAGAAATGAAATGAAAGAACAACCTGGTTCTGCTCTAATTCACCAATCAGAGGTACTGCCTCAGTCTGCTTCATCAGGCTGTGTACTTGTTTCTGCCATGGAGCGTTAACAAGAATCTGAGGTCCATATTAGAAAAGCTGCTAAAATCATAAAACTTTGCAGAATTGTAATAAATTAGCAATATAAATTACAGGTCTGTGATAGTGTATAAATTTGTAGTGAAAAAAAAACCATGTGGACCAAGGTGGAATTGAACCCATGACCTTTGGGCTGCAGACCCGTGTCATTACCAAATGCACCACCGGCAAAGAGAGCCAATGCCTGGAAAACAGGGAGATGAGCAGTCAGAATTAGATCGCGGTGAGAGGCGTAAAGCGCCGTTTTGTGGAGTTACAAAATGTCGTGTAACTCAAAAACTAGGTGGGATAGAAGCACAATTCATTTACTGGGTGAATCAGCAGAATTTCATGAACTTTGACTGCGATAGCTCTTTGTACCTCCGTCGCGGAGATATGATGAGAGAAGAAACGGCTTCATTTTAAGAGTTTGAAAACAAACGTAATTTATGGCTCAAGAGTTTGAAAACAAACGTAATTTATGGCTCAACAGTAAGATGACAGTAAAAACTGCTCCAACCGTGAGTGTCAGCAGTGTCTGAAGATGAATTGGCACAAGCCTCTCGTCTTAACTTTGCTTTATTAAAAGTATTGTGGCATGCAGATGAATCTTGCAAAGAAGCTCACAGGGAGAGATTGAGCCTGTATTTCCACCCCAAGCTGGTAGGGGGAGTTTTTTATTGAACATACTTGCTTGTGTCACAATGTGCTTCAAGGGTCAATAACAGCATAACAGAACTCACTTATGGTACTGCATTCTTCCTATAAAACAATAACTGTCAGTGACTTTGTACCGTAGTATAAACACAACATTCAAGACAACAGTTAAAAGTAACGTAACCATAAACAATGAAACAAGAACATGTAAAATGCAGCACATGTCCCAAGGCATGATGGGAGAGAACTAGCTGTTCCCCCAACACGCCACATTATTTATGATTTATGATTTGGCAGAAACACTGGGACTATGTATAAATACTATGACTTACATGAAATACTTTGACTTAGCAGAAATTCTGTAATCTAGCAAAAAGCACTTCAGCATAGCAGAAATTCTATGATTGAGCAGAATTACTAGGATTTAGCACAAACACTATGATTTGTCTAAAAAAAAACCCTTTATTTTGCAGTTATATTGTGATTTGGCATAAATACTATGCTTTGGAACAAATACCAAGATTTGGCAGAAATACTATGAGCAGTAATAATATAACATAGCAGAAATACTGTTATTTTGTGGAAATACTATGCTTTGGCACAAATACCATGATTTGGCCAAAATACTATGATTTAGCAGAAATACTAAGATGTAGTAGAAGTACTTTGATTTAACAGAAATACTATTATGGAGGAGTAATACTTTAACATGGGAGAAATATTGATACAGACACACAAACATACACATACACAGAGCCTAAAGGGAACAGTGGCTGTTAAGAGTCTGGGCTTGGTATATCTAGGTCAGTTAAATTAGCTGCACCTGCTGTAATCAGCCCTTACACACACAGACACAGAGAGAGGTATAAGTTTTCTGCAGTGTATTTCTTACATTCACATTCAGGATTCCCCTCGAACCTCCTGGTCTCAAGGCAGCTACTCATCTCACTGAGCCAAACTCATTCTCACAAAAAAGAGGTAGATAGACTGACAATTGTGCTGAAATTATCAGAAGCTGCTGAGAACTGTGCTGATAAGAGGCAAAAAGGATGAAAATTTTGCAGAAAAGAGGTGAATCAGCAGAATTTCTGCAGAAAAGAGGCAAAGAAGCAGAACCTTGCGCTGAAAAGAGGTGAATCAGCAGAGTTTCTGCTGAAAAGAGGTTTTTTTTTCTGAAAACCGCCAAAAAAGCTGGAATTTGTGCTGAAAAGGGGTGAAAAAAATGAAAATTTTGCTGAAAAGGGGTGAAGAAGCTAAAGTATACCAAATCAAAGTATTTGTGCCAAAACATGGTATTTCTGCCATATTGTGGTATTTGCGCCACAAAAGTTACTACATTACAACATGAATACGGATTAAAGATGAAAGAAACTGGCAACAAATTCCTCCACTACAAACCAGTCTGATACCACTTCTTTGCAGTGTTTACTAAGGCACTACCCAAAAGGCGCCACAAGAGGGCACTCCAACACAACAGATGACCTATGTACACTGATGCACTTAGTAACAGTCAGCCTCCTACTTAGCCACTACGTAATACAGCGATATTACAGTGTACAAATTCACATAAATTTGCAGGCGGAACAAACAAAGCAGGAACAAGCCCAAAACAATCAAATAACTGTGCTGCCATAGCTATCGCTAACTAGCACATACGCTAAAGGTAACTAAAACCAATACACACAAGTAGCAGGGTAAACATCTTAAGCATGGAACATTAACTCACGTTTATGTGACACACACCATCCCCAACAAATACAGGATGGGCTATTTGCTCCCCTTCCCAGCAGCTCTCTCCTCAATCGTTAGCACAGGAACGAAGGAAGACCATCTAGCTCAGAAGTCCCATGAATTCCCTCACTGCTCAGAGGCTGCTGGGTAATGTAGCTCACACTAACACAGGTTTTTCTACAAGCACAAATACTATAACATAGCAGAAATACTGTGATTTTGTTGAAATACTATGCTTTAGGACAAACACTATGATTTGGCAGAAATACTATGTTTTGGTACAAATGCTGTGCTTAGGCACAAATATTATGATTTGGCAGACACGATGATTTAGCAGAGATAATATGATTTGGCAGAAATACTAAACTTTGGCACAAATACTATAATTGAGTGCAAGTACTTTAAGATAACAGAAATACTATGATTTAGCAGAAATAAAATGTTTTTGCAGAAACACTGTAATTTCACTCAAATACTTTGAAATAGCCGTGATACTATGATTTGGCAGAACATAACAGAAATTCTACGACTTAGTAGTAATACTATAACATAACAGAAATATTAATTGGGCACAAATACTATAATTTGGCACAAGTACCATGTTTTGGCAAAATCCCATAATTTGGCACAAATACTATGATTTGGCAGACACTATGATTTAGCAGAGATAATATCATTTGGCAGAAATACTAAACTTTGGCACAAATACTATAATTGAGTACTTTAAGATGAGAGAAATACTATGATTTTGCAGAAATACAATGTTTTTGCAGAAACACTGTAATTTCACTCAAATACTATGAAATAGCAGTAATACTATGATTTGGCAGAAATACTATGTTTCCGTACAAATACTATGACAAAGCAGAAATACTATGACTTAGAAGTAATACTATAACAAAAGGGATTCCTCAAAATACTATGAAATTGCAGTAATTCTATGATTTGGCAGAAATACTGTACTTCGTACAAATACAATGCTTTGGTACAAATACTATATTTTGATTTAAATACTATGATTTGGCACGAGTAGTATGATTTAGTACAAATACTACGAATTGGCAGAAATACTGTGACCTAGTAGTAATACTATAACATAACAGATATGCTATGATTTTGCAGACAGTCTATGTTTTTGCACAACTAGCACAATATGGCAGAAATACTATGATTTGGCACAAATACTATGTTTCAGTACAAATACTACGATTTGGCAATAATACTGGGTTTTAGCACAACTACTGAGATTTGGGTGAAATACTATGATTTAGAAGAAATACTATGACTTCGTAAAAATACAATGTTTTGGTTCAAATAATATGATTTCCAAAAAATACTATGATTTGGTATAAGTACCATGATTTAGTACAAATAATACAATTTTGGTCAAATACTATGAAATTGCAGTGATACTATGATTTTGAAGGAATACTATGATTTGGTAAAAATACTATGCCTTAGTAGTAATACTATAACATAGCAGATATAATGTGATTTTGCAGAAATTCTATGTTTTTGCACAAATACTACAACAACTACTACTACAAATACTACAAGAAATACTATGTTTGGGCAGTAATACTATTATTTGCTATAAATACTATTATTTGGCACATATACTATAATCAGCAGATATACTATAACATAACAGAAATTCTACAACTTAGTAGTAACACTATAATATAACAGAAATTTTAACTGGGCACAAATAACATGATTTGGCACAAATACCATGATTTGGCACAAATACGATCATATTGCAGAAATACTATGATTGGGTACAAATACTATGATTTGGCACAAGTACTATGAATAAGTACAAATACTATGATTTGGCAGAAATACTATGATTTAGCAGAAATACTGTTTTAACATAAATAATATCTTTTCAAAGAAATTTCTGCTAAAAGGTACTATTTCTGCTTTTTAGCAGAAATACTGTAATTTTGCACAAATACTATGATTTGGGATAAATACTATGATTTGGCAGATATACTATGATTGAGCAGAAGTACTAAGATGTAGTAGAAGTACTTTGATTTAGCACAAATACTATTATGGAGGAGTAATCCTTTAACATGGGAGAAATATTGATATACACACACACATACACATAGAGAAAAGTGTACAGGGGCTGTTAAGAGTCTGGGCTTGGTATATCTAGGTCAGCTAAATTGGCTGCACCTGCTGTAATCAGCACTTACACACACAGACACAGAGACAGCTATGAGTTTTCTGCAGTGTATTTCTCACATTCAGGATTCCCCTCGAACAAATGGCCATAATTTCCTAACCGTAGGGGCTAGAATGCTCATTCTGACACCGATTTGTTCAGAAGAGATGGGGAAAACTTCAGGCCTTCATAATTCAGAGATAAAATATAAATTATTGAAGATATATGACTTGTAATACACTGTAACTGAGTAGAGGCGAAGCAAAACTGCCTTGACTTGCCCTCAAACAACGTTTTGTAACTCTAAATCTATATGGAGCATCAAAATCATTCTTTCACCGTAAGAAACAGCAGGCTTTGGTGAACAGTCATGGAAATTTTCAGGTCTCTGTTGAAATCAATCAAAAAGATATGACGAGAGAAATAAGTGCCTCATTTCCAGAGTTTGAAATCTGAAGAAATCTGAGCGAGGGACAAATTTCCTACCCTCAAACAAGTGTAATTCATGGCCAAACGGTAATAGGTGAGGAAAAAATTCTTGAATTGTGAGCATCAGGGATGTCTGAAGATATATTGGCACAAGCGTCATGTCTCAACTTTGTTTCGTTAAGGAGATATGACGATTTGAAAATGCCTCTCATTAGAGAATTCCAGCGCTGATTTTGAAGAAACTCTCCATTGAGTTTCTATGGAGAGTTTTCAGACTTTATGTTACTCTGAGGAGATTTGCAAAAAATCTATAAGTCCCACAACAATGATAGTGACATTTTCTGAAAGCCAGCAAAAATACCTACGTTTTGATGTATAATTTGTGGGGGTTGAGTGGAAATTGAGCGAGTAGCAAGAAGTTGTTCAGACATGAAGAGAAAATTCAGAAAGGACGAGTGCACACTCTGAGTTAATTGCATAGCAACCATAACAACGCATGTATTTTCTGAAAAATCACAATTTTGCAACTGAAAACTTAAAGAGGTATAAAATTAAAACGGTAGAAGATCTGAAAAAGCTGAATCATTCAGGAATAGCCCAGTAATCTGAGAACATTTTAAAGTTTGAATGGAGTTTCTAGGTGAAAGTATGACAAAGTAGTTAAGTTTCAAAAACAAGCAAGTTTTAGCAGAATTGTGGAAGTTTTCCATTCATTTCAATGGGACAAATTAAAGGAAAAAGTGTAATATTTTAAAAAGTATAACAGTAATAAACACCAAAAGTCATTGCCGGAAAGAGCAGAAAGAGCAGAACAGTATAGAGTTTGAACGGAGAAAATCGGCTGAAAACTGAGGGAGTAGATAAGTGCCAAAAAGTGTACGGAAGCAACTAGAAGAATAACTAGAAAAATTTGCATTTCCTGCGAAAATGCTGTGTGGATGCCGGAACGCTTAAGCTGTCTGCTGAAAATGACTGAAAAAGATGAAAAGCTGCAAAAATTGTATGGCAGTAAAGAAACTGAAAATTATGCTGAAAACTAGTGAAAAAACAGAAACTTTTGCTGAAAAGAGGTGAAAAGGCAAAAATTCTGCTTCAAAGGGGTACAGAAGTTCATTTGTACTGAAAAGAGGAGAGGTGAAAAGGTTTCCTCTGAAATGAGCAGAAGATACTGAGATTTGTATTGATAAGAGGTGAAAGGCTGAAAATTCTGCTTAAAATAGGTGAATCAGCAGAATTTCTACTGAAAAGAGGTAAAGAAGTAGAACGTTGCACTGAAAACAGGTGAATCAGCAGAATGTCTGCTAAAAAAGAGATTTCTGTTGAAAACACCTGAAAAAGCTGGAATTTGTGCTGAAAAGGGGTGAAAAAACTCACAATTCTGCTGAAACGGGGTGAAGAAGAGGTGTTGGGCTGTTGAGAAGAGTTAAATAAGTTGAACTGATATGTTTGGGTACAAATACTATGATTTGACAATAATACTGCGTTTTAGCACAACTCCTGAGATTTGATTGAAATACTATGATTTAGAAGAAATATTATGACTTTGTAGAAATACAATATTTTGGCACAAATACTATGATTTGGCAGAAATACTATTATTTATTGGAAATACTATGATTTACCAGAAGTACAATGTTTCTGCAAAAATAGTATAATTTTGAAGACATCACAGATATATGATGATTTTGCAGACATTCTGGTTTTACACAAATACTATAATGTGGCAGAAATACTATGATTTGCTATAAATACTATGATTTGGCACATATACTGTATTCAGCAGATATACTATAACAAAATAGAGAGTCTACGACTTAGTAATAATACTATAACATAATAGATATACTATGATTTTGCAGACAGTCTATGTTTTTGCACAACTAGCACAATGTGGCAGAAATACTATGATTTGGCACAAGTACTATGATTTATTAGAAATACTCTTTTGGCACAAATACTATGTTTCAGTACAAATACTATGATTTGGCAATAATACTGCGTTTCAGCACAACTACTGAGATTTGATTGAAATACTATGATTTAGAAGAAATACTATGATTTCGTACAAATACTATGTTTTGGTTCGAATACTATGATTTGCAAAAAATAGTATGATTTGCACAAGTACCATGATTTAGTACAAATACTACGAATTGGCAGAAATACTGTGACTTAGTAGTAACACTTTAACATAACAGATATACTGTGATTTTGCAGACATAGTATGTTTTTGCACATATACTACGATTTTGCTCAAATACTATGAAATTGCAGTAATACTATGATTTTGAAGGAATACTATGATGTGGTAGAAATACTATGCCTTAGTAGTAATACTATAACATAACAGATATACTGTGATTCTGCAGACATAGTATGTTTTTGCACAAATACTACGACTTTGCTCAAATACTATGAAATTGCAGTAATACTATGATTTTGAAGGAATACTATGATGTGGTAGAAATACTATGCCTTAGTAGTAATACTATAACATAACAGGTATACTGATTTTGCAGAAACAGTATGTTTTTGCACAAATACTACGATTTTGCTCAAATACTATGAAACTGCAGTAATACTATCATGTTGAAGGAATACTATGATTTGGTAGAAATACTATGCCTTAGTAGTAATACTATAATGTAACAGATATACTGTGATTTTGCAGACATAGTATGTTTTTGCACAAATACTACGATTTTGCTCAAATACTATGAAATTGCAGTAATACTATGATTTTGAAGGAATACTATGATGTGGTAGAAATACTATGCCTTAGTAGTAATACTATAACATAAAAGATATACTGTGATTTTGCAGACATAGTATGTTTTGGCACAAATACTACGATTTTGCTCAAATACTATGAAACTGCAGTAATACTATCATGTTGAAGGAATACTATGATGTGGTAGAAATACTATGCCTTAGTAGTAATACTATAATATAACAGATATACTGTGATTCTGCAGACATAGTATGTTTTTGCACAAATACTACGACTTTGCTCAAATACTATGAAATTGCAGTAACACTATCATGTTGAAGGAATACTATGATTTGGTAGAAATACTATGCCTTAGTAGTAATACTATAATATAACAGATATACTGTGATTTTGCAGACATAGTATGTTTTTGCACAAATACTACAATTTTGCTCAAATACTATGAAATTGCAGTAATACTATGATTTTGAAGGAATACTATGATGTGGTAGAAATACTATGCCTTAGTAGTAATACTATAACATAACAGATATACTGTGATTCTGCAGACATAGTATGTTTTGGCACAAATACTGCGACTTCTGCCATGGAGTGTTAACAAGAATCTGAGGTCCATATTAGAAAAGCTCAGAAAATCATAAAACTTTGCAGAATTGTAATAAATTAGCAATATAAATTACAGGTCTGTGTATAAATTTGTAGTGAAAAAAAAAAAGTTGAACAAAGTGGGATTTAACCCACGACCTTTGACCTGCAGACCCGCGTCATTACCAATTACGCCACCTGGAACGGGGGCTGGCGGCTGGAAAAAAAGATTGATGAGCAGTCAGAAATAGATGGCGGTGAGAGGCTTAAATCGCCGTTTTTTGGAGTTACAAAACGTCGTGCAACTCAAAAACTAGGTGGGATAGAAGCACAAGTCTTGTACTGGGCAAATCAGCTGACTTTGGTGAACTTTGACTGCGATTTTCATTGCTCTTTGTATCTCCGTCGCGGAGATATGACGAGAGAAGAAATTTTCATTTTCAGAGTTTGAAAACTGAGAGGAGGACAGATTTCCAACCCTCAAACAGACATAATTTATGGCTCAACAGTAAGATGACAGTAAAAACTGCTCACACCGTGAGTGTCAGCAGTGCCCGAAGATAAATTGGCAGCATGCAGATGAATCTTACAAAGAAGCTCTGAGTGAGATGTTGAGCTTGTATTTCTACCCCAAGCTGGTAGGGGGTGCTCTTTATTAAACACTTGCTTGTGCCACAATGTGCTTCAAGGGTCAATAAAAGCATAACAGAACTCACTTATGGTACTGCATTCTTCCTATAAAACAATAACTGTCAGTGACTTTGTACCGTAGTATAAACACAGCATTCAAGACAACAGTTAAAAGTAACGTAACCATAAACAATGAAACAAGAACATCTAAACAGCAGCACATGTCCCAAGGCATGATGGGAGAGAACTAGCTGTTCCACCAACACGCCACATTATTTACGAATTATGATTTGGCAGAAACACTGGGACTTGGTATAAGTAGTATGATTTACATGAAATACTTTGACTTAGCAGAAATTCTATAATCTAGCAAAAACCACTTCAGCATAGCAGAAATTCTATGATTGAGCAGAATTACTAGGATTTAGCACAAACACTATGATTTGGCTCAAAAACCTTTATTTTGCAGTTATATTGTGATTTGGCAGAAATACTGTGCTTTGGAACAAATACCAAGATTTGGTAGAAATACTATGAGCAGTAATAATATGACATAGCAGAAATACTGTTATTTTGTGGAAATACTATGCTTTGGCACAAATACCATGATTTGGCCAAAATACTATGATTTAGCAGAAATACTATGATTGAGCAGAAGTACTAAGATGTAGTAGAAGTACTTTGATTCAACAGAAATACTATTATGGAGGAGTAATACTTTAACATGGGAGAAATATTGATACAGATACACAAACATACACATACACAGAGCCTAAAGGGAACAGTGGCTGTTAAGAGTCTGGGCTTGGTATATCTAGGTCAGTTAAATTGGCTGCACCTGCTGTAATCAGCCCTTACACACACAGACACAGAGAGAGGTATAAGTTTTCTGCAGTGTATTTCTCACATTCAGGATTCCCCTCGAACAAATGGCCATAATTTCCTAACCGTAGGGGCTAGAACGCTCATTCTGACACCGTTTTGTTCAGAAGAGATGGGGGAATCTGCAGGTCTTCATAAATCAGAGATAAAATATAAATTATTAAAGATATATGACTTGCAATACACTGTAACTGAGCAGAGGCAAAGCAAAACTGCCTTGACTTGCCCTCAAACAATGTTTTGTAACTCTAAATCTATATGGAGCATCAAAATCATTCTTTCACCGTAAGAGACAGCAGGCTTTGGTGAACAGTCATGGAAATTTTCAGGTCTCTGTGGAAATCCATCAAAAAGATCTGACGAGAGAAAAAAGTGCCTCATTTCCAGAGTTTGAAATCTGAAGAAATCTGAGCGAGGGACAAATTTCCTATCCTCAAACAAGTGTAATTCATGGCCAAACGGTAATAGGTGAAGAAAAAATTATTGAACTGTGAGCATCAGGGATGTCTGAAGATATATTGGCACAAGCCTCATGTCTCAACTCTGTTTTGTTAAGGAGATATGACGATTTGAAAATGCCTCTCATTAGAGAATTCCAGCGGTGATTTTGAACAAACTCTCCATTGACTTTGTATGGAGACTTTTCCGACCTTGTGTTGGTCTGAGGAGATTTGCCAAAATTCTATAAATCCCACAACAATGATAGTGACATTTTCTGAAAGCCAGCAAAAATACCTACGTTTTGATGTATAATTTGTGGGAGTTGAGTGGAAATTGAACGAGTAGCAAGAAGTTGTTTAGACATGAAGAGAAAATTCAGAACGGACCAGCACTCACTCTGACTTAATTGCATAGCAACCATAGCAACGCATGTATTTTCTGAAAAATCACAATTTTGCAACTGAAAACTTAAAGAGAGATAAGATTAAAACGGTAGAAGATCTGAAAAAGCTGAATCAGACAGGAATAGCCCAATAATCTGAGAACATTTTAAAGTTTGAATGGAGTTTCTAGGTGAAAGCATGAGGACGTAGTTAAGTTTCAAAGACAAGCAAGTTTTAGCAGAATTGTGGAAGTTTCCCATTCATTTCAATGGGACAAATTAAAGGAAAAAAGTGTAATATTTTAAAAAGTATAATAGTAATAAACACCAAAAGTCATTGCCGGAAAGAGCAGAAAGAGCAGAACAGTATAGAATTTGAACTGAGAAAATCGGCTGAAAACTGGAGGAGTAGTTAAGTGCCAAAAAGTGTACGGAAGCAACTGGAATATAGTGGAATAAAGAATAAAGAGAAACAGGAACTCAATAGTGTGGAAGCCCTATTAGGGCATCCACACAATAATAAAGAACTAGAAAAATTTGCATTTCCTGCGAAAATGCTGTGTGGATGCCTTAACGCTGAAGCTGTCTGCTGAAAAGCTGAAAAAGATGAAAAGTTGCAAAAAGTTGTATGGTGGTGAAAAAAAAAACATGTCGCCTGAGCAGGATTCGAACCTGGCCCTCCTGGTCTCAAGGCAGCTGCTCATCTCACTGAGCTAAACTCATTCTCTCAAAAAAGAGGAGGAGAGACCGACAATTCTGCTAAAATGAGCAGAAGCTGCTGAGAATTGTGCTGAGAAGAGGTGAAAAGGCTGAAAATTTTGCAGAAAAGAGGTAAATCAGCAGAATTTCTGCAGAAAAGAGGCAGAACAAAAGAGAAAACTGAAAACAGGTTTTGCCATGACCGGGATTTGAACCTGGCCCTTCTGGTCTCAAGGCAGCTGCTCATTTCACTGAACCAAACTCATTCTCACAAAAACAAGAGATGGAGCAACTGACAACTTTGCTAAATGACCAGAAGCTGCTGAGAACTGTGCTGAGAAGAAGTGAAAAGGCTGAAAATTTTGCAGAAAAGAGGTGCATCAGCAGAATTTCTGCAGAAAAGAGGTAAAGAAGCAATAAGTTGCGCTGAAAAGAGATGAATCAGCAGAATTTCTGCTCAAAGGCGGCTATTCATTTCCCTGAGCCAAAGTCATTCTTACAAAGAAGAGGTGGAGAGACGGACAATTCTGCTGAAATGAGCAGAAGCTGCTGACAATTGTGCTGATAAGAGGTGAAAAGGCTGAAAATTTTGCAGAAAAGAGGTGAATCAGCAGAATTTCTGCAGAAAAGAGGCAAAGAAGCAGAAACTTGCGCTGAAAAGAGATGAATCAGCAGTTTCTGCTGAAAAGAGTTGTCTTTTTTCTGAATACAGCCAAAAAAGCTGGAATTTGTGCTGAAAAGGGGTGAAAAAAATGAAAATTTTGCTGAAAAGGGGTGAAGAAGCTAAAGTATACTAAATCAAAGTATTTGTGCCAAAACATAGTGTTTCTGCCATATTGTGGTACTACTACATTACAACATGAATACGGATTAAAGATGAAAGAAACTGGCAACAAATTCCTCCACTACAAACCAGTCTGATACCACTTCTTTGCAGTGTTCACGTTTACTAAGGCACTACCCAAAAGGCGCCACAAGAGGGCACTCCAACACAAGAGATGAGGTGAATGAGCAGAATTTCTGCTGAAAAGAGGCAGAAGGTTCTGTATGTAGAAAAAGAAACACTGTTGAACCATGTGTGAAATAAATAAAGAAATGAAATGAAAGAACAACCTGGTTCTGCTCAAATTCACCAATCAGAGGTACTGCCTCAGTCTGCTTCATCAGGCTGTGTACTTGTTTCTGCCATGGAGCGTTAACAAGAATCTGAGGTCCATATTAGAAAAGCTGCTAAAATCATAAAAGTTTGCAGAATTGTAATAAATTAGCAATATAAATTACAGGTCTGTGATAGTATATAAATTTGTAGTGAAAAAAAAAACGTGGACCAAGGTGGGATTGAACCCACGACCTTTGAGCTGCAGAACCGTGTCATTACTGATTGCGCCACCTGGAAAGGGGGCGGCGGTCTGAAAGACAGATACTTGGGCAGTCAGAAAATAGATCGCGGTGAGAGGCGAAAAACGCCGTTTTTTGGAGTTACAAAACGTCGTGTAACTCAAAAACTAGGAGGACTAGCAGCATAATTCTTGTACTGGGTGAATCAGCGGACTTTGGTGTATTTTGACTGCGATTTCCATAGCTCGTTCTACCTCCGTCGCGGAGATATGACGAGAGAAGAAACGGCTTCATTTCCAGAGTTTGAAGACTGAGAGAAGGACAGATTTCCACCCCTCAAACAAACGTAATTCATTGCTCAACGGTAAGATAATTGTAAAAACTGCTTCCACTGTGAGTGTCAGCAGTGTCTGAAGATATATTGGCACAAGCCTCATGTCCTAACTTTGCTTTGTTAAAGAGATATGGCGATTTGAAAATGCCTCCCGTTTCAGAATTTCAGCTCTGAATTTCAAAACCTCCCCATAGACTTTGAATGGGGAGTATTGAGACCTTGTGTCACTCCGAGGCAAATTGCGAAAAAACGGTAAATCTCACAATAAAGATAGTGACATTGTCTGAAAGCCAGCAAAAATACCTACGTTTTGATGTATAATTTGTGGGGGTTGAGTGGAAATTGAGCGAGTAGCAAGAAGTTGTTTAGACATGAAGAGAAAATTCAGAACGGACCAGCACTCACTCTGACTTAATTGCATAGCAACCATAGCAACGCATGTATTTTCTGAAAAATCACAATTTTGCAACTGAAAACTTAAAGAGAGATAAGATTAAAACGGTAGAAGGTCTGAAAAAGCTGAATCAGACAGGAATAGCCCAATAATCTGAGAACATTTTAAAGTTTGAATGGAGTTTCTAGGTGAAAGCATGAGGACGTAGTTAAGTTTCAAAGACAAGCAAGTTTTAGCAGAATTGTGGAAGTTTCCCATTCATTTCAATGGGACAAATTAAAGGGAAAAAGTGTAATATTTTAAAAAGTATAATAGTAATAAACACCAAAAGTCATAGCCGGCATTAGCAGAAAGAGCAGAACAGTTTAGAGTTTGAACGGAGAAAATCGGCTGAAAACTGAGGGAGTAGATAAGTGCCAAAAAGTGTACGGAAGCAACTGGAATATAGTGGAATAAAGAATAAAGAGAAACAGGAACTCAATAGTGTGGAAGCCCTATTAGGGCATCCACACAACTAGAAAAATTTGCATTTCCTGCGAAAATGCTGTGTGGATGCCTTAACGCTGATGCTGTCTGCTAAAAAAAGCTGAAAAAGCTGAAAACTTGCAAAAAGTTGTATGGCGGTGAAGAAACAGGTGAAGAAGCAGAAATTTGTGCTGAAAAGTGGTGAAAAGCAAAAAATTCTACTGAAAAGGGGTACAGAAGCTGAAATCTGTGTTGAAAAGCGTTACAAAAGTTCAACTGTGAACTAAAAATATCTTTGCCACAAGCAGGATTTGAACCTGGGCCTCCCGTTCTGAGAATGCCTGCTCATCGCACTGAGCTAAAACACAGCTCAATCGGGCAAGGAAAACTAGTGACCCCACCTAAAAGGGGTGAAAAAACTGAAAATTCCGCAGAAAACACAAGAAAAAGCAAAAAATGCTGAAAAGAGGTGAAAAAGCTCAAAATACTGCTGAAAAGAGGTGAATCAGAAGAATTTCTGCAGAAAAGAGGTAAAGAAGCAGAATGTTGCACTGAAAAGAGGTGAATGAGCTGAATTTCTGATGAAAAGATTACTTTTCTGAAAAGAGCTGAAAAAGCTAGGATTTGTGCTGAAAAGGGGTGAAAAACTAAAAAAATTTAGCTGAAAAGGGGTGAAGAAGCTGGAAATACAGATGAAAAGGGGTAAAGAAGCTTTTGAAATTTGTGTTGAAAAGATTTTAAAAAATTTTTAACTGTTAACTGAAAAAACTGTTGCCATAAGCGAGATTTGAACCCGGGCCTCCCATACTTTGAACATAGTATTTATACTAAAACATAGTCTTTCTTCTAAATCATAATATTTAAACCAAATGACAGTATTTCTGCCAAATCACATTATTTCTGGTAAATCACAGTGTTTGTGCCAAAGCACAGTGTTTGTACCAAATCATAGCATTTGTGACAAATCATAGTATTTAGCTAAATCATACAATTTGTGCTAAAACATTATTTATGATTTAGCAGAAAAACTGGGACTTGGTAGAAATACTATGATTTACATTAAATACTTTGACTTAGCAGAAATACTATAATCAAGCAATCAGTACTATAATCAGTACTATAGCATAGCAGAAATTCTATCATTGAGCAACATTACTAGGATTTCGCAGAAATACTATGTTTTGGCAGACACTATGATTTAGCAGAGATAATATGATTTGGCAGAAATACTAAACTTTGGCACAAATACTATAATTGAGTACAAGTACGATAAGATAACAGAAATACTATGAATTAGCAGAAATACTATGTTTTTGCAGAAACACTGTAATCTTGCTCAAATACTATGAAATAACAGTAATACTATTATTTGGCAGAAATACTACATTTTAGTACAAATACTATGACAAAGCAGAAATGCTATGACTTAGTAGTAATACTATAACATAACAGTTATACTTCAATTTTGTAGACATACTATGTATTATCACAAATACTATGATTTGGCACAAATGCTATGATTTAGAAGAAATACTATGATTGGGTACAAATACTGCTATTTGGCAATGATACTGCGTTTTAGCACAACTACTGAGATTTGAATGAAATACTATGACTTTGTACAAATACTGTGCTTTGGCACAAATACCATGATTTGGATAGAATATTATAATTTGAAACAAATAATATGATTTACCAGAAATACTATGTTTCTGAAAAAATACTATGATTTGGCAAAGAATACTATGCCTTAGTTATAATACTATAATATAACAGATATACCATGGTTGTGCAGACATTCTATGTTTTTAGACAAATATGGCAGAAATACTATGTTTTAGCACAAACACTATGATTTGGTATAAATATTATGATTTGGCACATATACTATATTCAGCAGATATATTATAACATAACAGAAATATTAATTGGGCACAAATAATATAATTTGGCACAAATACCATGATTTGGCAAAAATACTATGATTTAGCAGAAGTACTAAGATGTAGTAGAAGTACTTTGATTTAGCAGAAATACTGTGATTGAGGAGTAATACTTTAACATAGGACAAATATTGATACACATATACTATATTCAGCACATATACTTTAACAAATGATTTAAAAGAAATACTATGACTCCATACAAATACAATGGTATTGCTATAAATACTATGATTTGGCACAAATACTATATTCAGCAGATATACTATAACAGAACAGAACGTCTACGACTTAGTAGTTATGCTATAACATAACAGAAATATTAACTGGGCACAAATACTATAATTTGGAACAAATATCATGTTTTGTCACAAATACCATGATTTGGCAAAAATACCATGGTTTGGCACAAATACGATGATATGGCAGAAATACAATGGTTTGGCACAAATACTATGATTTGCTATAAATACTATAATTTGGCACATATACTATATTCAGCAGATATAATATAACAGAACGGAACGTCTACGACTTAGTAATTATGCTATAACATAACAGAAATATTAATTGGGCACAAATACTATAATTTGAAACCAATACCATGTTTTGTCACAAATACCATTATTTGGCACAAATACAATGATATGGCAGAAATACTATGATTGGGTACAAATACTATGATTTGGCAGAAAAACTGCATTTTAGCACAACTACTGAGATTTGATTGAAGTACTATGATTTAGAAGAAATAGTATGACTTCGTACAAATACGATGCTTTGGTACAAATACTGTTTTGGTTTGAATACTATGATTTGCAACAAATATTATGATTTGGCACAAGTACTGTGATTTAGTACAAATACTACGAATTGGCAGAAATACTGTGCCTTAGTAGTAATACTAAAACATTACAGAAATACTGTGATTTTGCAGACATAGTACGTTGTTGCAAATATAGTACGATTTCGCTCAAATACTATGAAATTGCAGTAATACTATGATTTTGAAGGACTACTATGATTTGGCAGAAATACTATGCCTTAGTAGTAATACTATAACAACAGATATACTATGATTTCTTTGTTTTTGCACAAATACCACAATATGGCAGAAATACTATGTTTTAGCACAAATACTATGATTTGGCACATATAATATATTCAGCAGATATACTATAACATAACAGAAATATTAATTGGGCACAAATACTATAATTTGGCACAAATACCATGATTTGGCAAAACCCATGATTTGGTACAAATACGATGATATGGCAGACATACTATGATTGGGTACAAATACTATGATTTTCAGAAATACTGCGTTTTACAACAACTTGTGAGATTTGATTGAAATACTATTATTTAGAAGAAATACTATGACTACATACAGATACGAAGCTTTGACACAAATACTATGATTTAGTACAAATACTATGATTGGGCAGAAAAACTGTTTCAGTACAAATACTATGATTTGGCAGGAATACTATGATTGAGCAGAAGTACTAAGATGTAGTAGAAGTACTTTGATTTAGCAGAATTACTATAATTGAGGAGTAATACTTTAACATAGGAGAAATATTGATACACATATACACAGAGCGTACAAATCAGTACAAATACTATGATTTAGCAGGAATAGTATGTTTTAAAATAAATACTATTGTTTGGCAGAAATTTCTGCTAAAAGGTACTATTTCTGCTTTTTAGCAGAAATACTGTAATTTGGCATAAATACTGTGATTTGGGATGAATACGATTATTTGGCAGATATACTAAATTCAGCACATATACTATAACATAACAGAAATTCCTCCACTTAGTAATAATACTATAACATAACAGAAATATTCTGATTTGGCACAAAAGCCATGATTTGGCACAAATACCATGATTTGGCACAAATACTATGATTGAGCAGAAGTACTAAGATGTAGTAGAAGTACTTTGAAGTACTATGATTGAGAAGCAATACTTTAACATAGGAGAAATATTGATACACACACACATACACAGAGCGCAAAGTGAACTGGAGCTGTTAAGAGTCTGTGCTTGGTATATCTAGGTCAGTTAAATTAGCTGCACCTGCTGTAATCAGCCCTTACACACGCAGACACAGAGAGAGGTATGAGTTTTCTGCAGTGTATTTCTGACATTCAGGATTCCCCTCGAACAAATGACCATAATTTCCTAACCATAGGCGCTAGAACAGTCATTCTGACACCGTTTTGTTCAGAAGAGATGGGGGAATCTGCAGGTCTTCATAATTCAGAGATAAAATATAAATTATTAAAGATATATGACTTCTAATACACTGTAACTGAGTAGAGGTGAAGCAAAAACTGCCTTGACATGTCCTCAAACAACCTTTGCTAACTCTAAATGTATATGGAGCATCAAAATCATTCTTTCACCGTAAGAAACAGCAGGCTTTGGTGAACAGTCATGGGAATTTTCAGGGCTCTGTTGCAATCCATCAAAAAGATATGACGAGAGAAAAAAGTGCCTCATTTCCAGAGTTTGAAATCTGAAGAGATCTGAGCGAGGGACAAATTTCCTACTCTCAAATATATGCAATTCATGGCCAAACGGTAATAGGTGAGAAAAAAATTCTTGAATTGTGAGCATCAGGTGTGTCTGAAGATATATTGGCACAAGCCTCATGTCTCAACTTTGTTTCGTTAAGGAGATATGACGATTTGAAAATGCCTCTCATTACAGAAATCCAGCGGTGATTTTGAACAAGCTCTCCATTGACTTTCTATGGAGAGTTTTCAGACTTTGTGTTGCTCTGAGGAGATTTGCCAAAAATCTGTAACTCCCACAACAATGATAGTGACATTTTCTGAACGCCAGCAAAAATACCTACGTTTTGATGTATAATTTGTGGGGGTTGAGTGGAAATTGAGCGAGTAGCAAGAAGTTGTTCAGACATGAAGAGAAAATTCAGAACAGACCAGCCCTCACTCTGAGTTAATTGCATAGCAACCATAACAACGCATGTATTTTCTGAAAAATCACAATTTTGCAACTGAAAACTTAAAGAGGCATAAAATTAAAACGGTAGAAGATCTGAAAAAGCTGAATCACACAGAAATAGCCCAATAATCTGAGAACATTTTAAAGTTTGAATGGAGTTCCTAGGTGAAAGTATAAGGAAGTAGTTAAGTTTCAAAAACAAGCAAGTTTTAGCAGAATTGTGGAAGTTTCCCATTCATTTCAATGGGACAAATTAAAGGAAAAAAGTGTAATATTTTAAAAAGTATAATAGTAATAAACACCAAAAGTCATTGCCGGCATTAGCAGAAAGAGCAGAACAGTTTAGAGTTTGAACGGAGAAAATCGGCTGAAAACTGAGGGAGTAGATAAGTGCCAAAAAGTGTACGGAAGCAACTGGAATATAGTGGAATAAAGAATAAAGAGAAACAGGAACTCAATAGTGTGGAAGCCCTATTAGGGCATCCACACAATAATAATAATAATAATAAAGAATAAAGAGAAACAGGAACTCAATAGTGTGGATGCCTCCAGCATCCACACAATAACTAGAAAAATTTGCATTTCCTGCGAAAATGCAGTGTGGATGCTGGAATGCTGAAGCTGTCAGCTGAAATTAGCTGAAAAAGCTGAAAAGTTGCAGAAATTGTAAAAACTTTGCAGAAGCAAAGGAACGTTGCTAAAATGTAGTAACTTAGCAGAACTGCAATATCTTAGAGGAAACATAATACTTGGCAGAAATACAATAGCATAGCAGAACTTAGCAGAAATATTGTAACTTACCAGAAACACGATAACTTCCCAAAAATACAAGAATTTAGGAGAAATAGTATAAGATAACAGAAAGAATATATTTAGCCAAACATTCTTAAACATTACAGAAATACTACTCTATAGCAGAAATGATATATTTAGAAAGAAAAATATAATATAGTAGAAATACTATGATTTAGCAGAAATCCTACAATATAGCTCAATAACAATGATTTAGAACAGATACTATGATTGAGCAGAATAGTAATAACTTAAGTGAAAATATTGGAAAGGTAAAATGACAAGCTGAATAAAAAGGAACATGGTTAAGTTTGCTCAAAACTAATTTTTGTTCACCTGTGAAAAAATAAAATAAAAATACATTTAGAAATACAAATAAGAACAGCCAACAGATACACACAAAATTAAATATGGATACACAAATCAACAAATACACACAAAATCAAATATGGATACACAAATGTACAGAGAGAGACACACACACAGGGTCTATGCGAGTCAACCAGTCTGAATATATTATATTTTTATCCAACAATGAGATGCTGCCCTAAAAAGGGCTTTGTGTGTGTCTTTCTCTCTCTCTCTCTCTCTCTCTCTCTTACACACACACACACACACACACACTCAAACACTCACACACACACTCAGGCTCACACACACACGCGCGCGCACACACACACACATAGCATCAGCAAGTGAACAGGGGCTGTTAACAGCATGTTTCTAGGTCAGTCAAACAGCTGTGAGATTCTCAATTTGAATCCACCAATCAGAGGGGCTGTGTGCTTTTTCCTGCCAAAACTGGTGCACCAAGTGCAGGCTTTTACAGCACAGAAAGAGACAGGATTTTTGCAGTCTATTTCTCATAGTGAGGACTCCCCTCAAACAAACAGCCATAAATTCCTAACCGTAGGGGCTAAAACGGTCATTCTTAGACCGTTGTGTTCAGAAGAGATGGGAGAATCTTGAAATGTTGACCATTTAAAATAAAAATATGAAATATCATAGATATATGACATAGATGATTGGTTGTCTTAGAAGCCATGATTGCCCCAATATGCAAATTTGAATGTGCAAGGCCTAAGATATGATTGGCTGGCTGGGAAGCCATGAAGGCAACAATATGCAAATTTGAATGTGCAAGCCCTCGGATATGATTGGTTGTCTTAGAAGCCATATAAAAAGCAGTAAAACTGTACTATGATTTGGTAGAAAAACTATAATTAATCAAAAATACTATATTTGGCAGAAATACTATTTTGTAGCAGAAACACTATATTTAGCACAAATCTGATGAAATAGAAGAAATAGTATGATTTAGCAGAAATGCTGTATTTAGCACAAATACTGGAAAGCA